>NC_046362.1:32401589-32586589 GCF_011125445.2 Fundulus heteroclitus | reverse complement strand
AAGCAAGTAGGAATAAAATGTAGATAGAAATTAGAACAAAGAAGTGGTGATTCAGTTAACTAGAACAGTTGAAGGCAATCCTACACAAATGTGTTTTTAATCTTGATTTAAAAGAACTGAGGCTTTCCGCACTTTTACAATTTTCTGGAAGTTTGTTCCAGATAAATGGAGCATAGGAACTGAATGCTGCTTCTCCATGTTTAGTTCTGGTTCTCGGTATGCAGAACAGGCTGGAGCCAGAAGACCTGAGTGGTCTGGAGGGTTGATACACTGATAACAAGTCTGTGATGTATTTAGGTGCTAAGCCATTCAGTGATTTATAGACTAACAGAAGTATTTTAAAGTCTATTCTCTGAGATACAGGGAGCCAGTGTGTAATAAGATGTGAGATTATATTTTGAAGCCAGATCGCCCAGCCCTAATCCGTTGATCCGTTTCTGGGTGGATGTTCTCAGGTGGAGCTGATTCCAGATGTTGCCATGAGTTCTGAGTTAGGCAGAAAATCTGGTGTTGTGATCTACGGCTGTTTTATTTTCCTCGTCTCTGTTTCCCATCCTGCCCTGAGAATCTGTTTAAATATTACATTACCATGTAAAATGCAGGCACACAACACTTGGAGTATATTATTAGCCAACAATTATTGTGTTCAAACAGTCTGGTGTGATAGAAAAGCTGCACACAGCCTGAGTCTGAGCCTCAGAGCAGCGCTCACCTGTGAGTCTGAAGGAGCTCGCTCCACGTTGGCCTCGGTTTGGGTGATTTATGGTTGATGGAGCCGGTGAGATCTGAGCTGACTGACTGTTTGTGGTGTTTGTGTTCAGAGCGATCGCTGTGGAGCGGGAGCTGAAGGAGCGTGGCCAGGTGAGTGCCGGCACTGGGGGGGGTGGGGGGTGGGGGTTTTCTGCGTTATCCATTAACTCGTATCACTCGGTCTGCAGCAACCACCAGGGGTCACACCTGTTGTTAAGCCTGAACACATCTAGAGTCGAAGCGGAGCTGTCGGTTCTGTCAGAGCTCAGATTATCTGTTGCAGAACGTTCTCGCCTCCGCTGTCATCACAGCTCGTTGATCGATTTTTTTTTTTTAATTGGATCTGAGTCTCCCAGCAGGACTGAAACCACGCGACGCACACAACAATCGCGCACATTCTCAAACACGTATGTAACGCTGCGCGACAACTACAGCAACTACGTCACGTCCGTTTAACAACTAGCTCAGGCTAATTACGTAGCGGGATAATGTGGAGACATTTAGCAGGAGTCGGTGAGAATGAACAATATTGGCCGGTAAAAAAAAAAAATAAGATGGGCCGGTTGATTCTTCAATTCAATTCAGTTTTATTTATATAGCACCAATTCATGAAACATGTCATTTCAAGGCAGTTTACAAAGTAAAATTCAATCATATTATACAGATTAGTCAAGAAATTTCCTATATAAGGGAACCAGTTGATTGCTTCAAAGTCTCTCCAAGCAGCATTCACTCCTCCTGAAAGAGCGTAGAGCTACAGGGAGAGTCGTCTGCATTGTTGATGGCTTTGCAGCAATCCCTCATACTGAGCAAGCATGAAGCGACAGTGGAAAGAAAAACCACCCATTAACGGGAAGGAAAACCTCCAGCAGAACCAGATTCTTACGTCGGTGAATCAGGAAGTTAATTTCGGACACTGGCTGCACAACCGCGGAGATTATCTGACGTTGTGACTTGTTCCGATTTCCCACCATGAACAATAAAAACACATTGAAAATATTCTATTCCTGCTTTGGACATAAATTCAGTCTTCCCCGATTTCTTTAGCATGTCTCAGTTGTAATTTGGCAAACATCTACAGATTCAATTCAATTTTATTTATATAGCGCCAAATCATGAAACATGTCATCTCAAGGCACTTTACAAAGTCAAGTTCAATCATATTATACAGATTGGGTCAGATTATACAGATTGGTCAAAAATGTCCTATATAAGGAAACCAGTTGATTGCATCAAAGTCCCGACAAGCAGCATTCACTCCTGGGGAACCGTAGAGCCACAGGGAGAGTCATCTGCATTGTACATGGCTTTGCTGCAATCCCTCATACTGAGCAAGCATGAAGCGACAGTGGGAAGAAAAACCACCCATTAACGGGAAGGAAAAACCTCCGGCAGAACCGGGCTCAGTATGAACGGTCATCTGCCTCGACCGACTGGGGTTACAGAAGACAGAACAGAGACACAACAAGAGAAACAAAAAAGCACAGAAGCACACATTGATCTAGTAATCTGTTCTACATTAGATGGTAATAGCGTGTGAGCCGTCTTCTCTGGATGATGTCACAGTTAACAGAACGCCAGACCAGGTGTACCTACTATGAAGAAAAAGAGAGAGAGCAAAAAGTTAAAAGCTGAAATGACGACAGTCATGTAAGGTTGTGTCCCGCTTCTTATTTACGAGGGCCGATATATTCCAACGGTAAAATCGTTCAGTTAAATATTGTAGCTCTCCAGGCATTCGTCATCGTGACATTGGGACCAGAGGCGACGTCCTTTTTACTTTTAGAATGCAGAAACCGGCTGAGATTTTATTCGCACAAGTTCAACGACGAGTTGGCTAATTAAAAAGAAGGGTCCCGTTTATAGTCTCCGACCGGCCAATCAGCAATAAGGTCTAGAATCAGCGGGTTCCCATCACTGCGCCTCTGCTGATAAACATCGTCCCTGCAGCAGCGGGCCTTTGGGTGTTTGTTGTAGAGTTGGGCCTGTCCTAACCCACGCTCAGGTGTTTGCAGGTGTACGCCCTGCTGCGGACTGGACCAAGAGCACTTTGACATGAATTTTGAGGCTCATCTGCTGTTGTTACCTGTCCACACCTGTTCCGGCTGTAATCCACCCGTTTTGTTTGTCTCTGCTGTACGGAGCCGACACTCTTCTTCGTCTCTTTTACTCTGTCTGTTGTTCTCCTAGATGCGTCTGCTGTATCAGCAAGCTCTCCAAAACCTGCCGCTGTGCGCCGCCCTGTGGAAAGATGTAATTCACCTGTGACACACACACATGAACACTCATAAACACAGAGTTTGTTGATGCTCCCTCGTCTGCTGAGTCTGAGTGATGCAGTCTTTTATTTTGAAAGACCCCCCCTCAGATGTTTTTGAGCTAAGTCTTAAGGCCCATTCATACCTCACGTAAAAGACGGATACTGATACGTGTGGAGTGTTTCATACGTTCTAACCGTCGATTTCGTCCGTATTTTGACACGAAAATTGGGAGCTTACGATTACGGATCAATACGGAGCAATACTACCGGAAGAGGTGGGGGCGCTATTGAGTTTGTAGTACAAAATGTCAACAGAATCACAAAGAAGGTTATAATTCTGGGCTTTAAACAATGGCAGGTTTTGAGGAACGACTTTCGGAGATTGTCCGCAACTACCCACACATATGATGTGTCGTGTCCGGAACAAAAAGTTATGAATAGCTTTTAGGAAATCGGGGAGGCTCTGGGCATGACAGGGGATGTCGTAAAGTCCAATAGCGTACCGCGAGCGAGCTATTTTTAGAAACGTAAGGTCACGATGACGACACATCACGTGGTACGCAGTAGGGCAAACTTGCATAGTCCGCCGCTGTTTTGCTGTAAAACAGACGTGCGTTAGCCTAGGTTTTACTCGGTAAACGACTGCTTTTTCCAAATCTAAGACCATGGTTTTTAAACATTGTTGCTATGGAACGTGCAACAGCGACTCGAGGTACGCTGATCGGCCGCATATGAAGGATGTTTTCTTCAAGACTGCCAAGGAGAAATGTGTGCGCTGGGTTCACCGGGGCGGTCGGCCTACACAACAGTTCAACCCGGAAAAAGTTACCAAATTCAAGTACATATGTAGCAAGCATTTTGTCGGAGGAAAGGGCCCAACCGAAGAACATCCTGACCCAATTCCAGCGACATCAAGTAGTGAACAGGTAAGAGTATTTTGGTGGCCGACATGTTAATAAAGTAGCGCCTGCTACCATGACAGCATATAGGCTATCATGGTAGCAGGCGCTAACATGATAGCCTGCTACCAGGATAGCTTACTCAAAAACATTTCAAATGAGACAAACATTAAACATATACCGATCCCTGGACGGTGATTGCAAACAACAACAAAAAAAAAAAACGGCCGACGCTGCCATGATCGCCGCGCAGGAAAAAAAAAAAAAACAAAGCTTACCGTTCATCAACTCGGCCTGTTTTCCGTTCTTTTTAAACCCTCGACACTCAAGCCATCGTTTGAGCTGAAGGTTGGTGTGTTCTTCGACAGTGCGGCCAGTAATCCGTGTGCCTGGGACATCGTCTTGGGAAAGTTTAACGGCTGTAAAGTCGGTCATATCGCTGGTTCTGTTGTGCGTGTAATAGCTGGTTGCTACGGGCGTTCTCTACCTGTATGCCCTACCAAAGCGGCAAAAGGGGCGTTGCTCTTGAGACGGTGACGTCACGTGCGCGGTACCCCATTGGGCTGAAATTAGGGAGCGCCCAGCACTGCCACCTACAGGAAATATTGGTTATTGCGCACCTCAACGGACGGAGGTATGAAGGAGTCAACGGATAGAACGTACGGACAGAAATACGGACGTGTAGGCCATACATAGGGTATGAATGGACCTTAACACAACTCGGGGGGGGGGGGTCTCTGTGCAGTAGGAGGGTCTGAGCACGCTCAGTTAGGATTTCCGCATATGGCTGCAGATTGTTTCTGTCTCCCACCGTTAAAAGAAAATGTTTTTTAGGTTTGTCGTAGGACTGGTGCCGACGTCATGTTGTCGTCTCCAGCCGTCTACAGGCATCTGCACCCAGAAAACCTTTAAAGGTTTTGGCTTTTTTTTTTTTTCTTTTATTTAATCACCTGGAACTCAGTGCCAGGAGCATTTTTGTCATCCCAGCCGTTTGAGGGAAAGGTTAGACGGTTCTCTTTTGGAGGAGACCAGAATCATCAGACGCTGACCCAGGCGTGGTTCTGGAGCAGGACCCCAGGCGACTGTCGTGGGGGGGGGGGGTTAAAGGAGCAGAAGCCTGGCTGAGTTTTCAGACATGATCCAGTCGTGTTGGTCAGGGAGAGATCAGCTGAGCTGTTTGACTCACCTGTGTACAGCATGTTCACCTGGCCCTTCCCTCCATCCCTTCCATCCCTGTGTGACCTCATCTGTCTGTCCCCCCCTCCCTCCCTCCCTCCTCCTCCCCGCTCCTCTGTGTTCACCCCCCCCCACCCCCAAACTCTCCCCTCTCTCGCTCTCTTTCCCCTCTCTGCCCCTCCTGTCTGCAGCGGTTGCTGTTCGAGGCGGCGGAGGGCGGAGCCTCTGACCGTCTGCGGCGGCTGGTGGACGGCTGTCAGCAGGCGGGGGTCAACTTGAGTATCGGGGGGGTGGATCAGTGATCAGACTGATAAGTAGAGCTGGTCAGTAGGTGACTGATTGACGAGGTAAGGCCACGCCCCCAGCCTGCCACCCTACCTCAGTGAATGTAAGTATGAGCTGCTGCTGCTGCTGCTGAGTGACGCCTTTGCTCTTCATCACCTTCTCTTTAGTTGCTCTCACCTTTCAGTTGGACTCATTTCCCTCCCTTTTTTTTTTTTTATTTCACCCACCTAAGAAGGGGTGGGGCAGCCCCACCCCCACCCTCTCCCCCACTCTTTGTTTACTTTGTTAGCGGACTTTTATTTTGGTAACCTGACGAAAGACAAGTGTTCAGGCTATTGATCCAGTATCTGTGCGGAGATGGCCGCCTTGCCGATGTAGTGTTTTCTGATTGGCTGAGTATTTTAAGAGACTGCCACGGAAACGAAGGTCGCCGCGGGAAGCCGCCGAGCTCAGCCCGGACTGCTCATGTGCAATCTGTCGTCCCGACACCTAAAGAGACATTTGTGCTGCCACTGTTGTTTTCTACATGTCGGATGTGATTAAATTATTTTTTTTATAAAAATGGAAACGAGTTGTGTGGGTTTTTCTTGAGTCTTGAGTGTTTGTTTCGCACAACTGAGACGTTGTCAGGTTCAAACACCTAAAACATTCATTAACAACACAAGGAGAGACAACAATGAGGTTTGGTTTTCAAATAATCTTGCAAGGAGATCGAACGGAGATGCTTAATACAGATGTCCAAATCCGATCTGAAGCAAATCCGTCGCCCCCTCTCTATTTATTAGGAAAAGGAATCCCTGGATCCATTGTCAAGCTAAGGGGTAGGGATAAGCAAAATAACTGTGACCTTCCAGATAAAACCAAGCAGTTCACACAGCGCAGCACTCCAGATGGCTGAATAGAGTTCATAAAAACACTTATCATAGTCACAGCATATTTCTCTGCTTTGTGCAGGCCTTCTGCAAATATAAGAGATAGATCTAAAACCTTAAAATTTCTTAGTAAAGAGTAAATATATTTGATAAATGCAATGAAAATAGTAAATAACATAAAATATGTAGACATAGTAATAATTCTATCAGAAGTGCTGCAGCCAGAGCGAAAAACCGCTTCTGAAATGTTTCTGCACGAACAAACGCACATTTTAATTTGGAAAAGACTTCCAAACGAGGGTTTAGATTTGATTTGTTAAATTTGAACATAAGACTGATTTGAAGATGCTTTATTGTGGGGCAGTGGACTGAAAACGCCAGCAGATGAACTCCTGATGAAGATGAGGATCAACTAATCATCCATGAGGAAAATAATTGCAGCGCCTCGTCTACATATGGCTAAAAAAACAGAAGAAAACGGATTAAAATGAGATGCAGCGCACCTGACGAACCAGCTCGTCTATGAACTTGGATCAATAAACAGATTTATCAGTTCCTGGTGTTTAATTGGAAAACTATTCCTACGAGTTATTAAACTTTATCCTACATGTTTGGGATTAGCTGCTGCCTCACTTTACTATTTAACTGGAATACAGTAGTTAATGAATATTTGCATCTAAAAGTTTGCTATATTGGTTTTGGTTGCAATGAAATAAGATTTGAATTGAACCCATTCTAAACTAAATTTAAACATTGAATATTATGTCTAGATTTTTTTTCCCTATGAGCTGCCTTATGATGACTGGATGTAATACGTTGAAGAAAGAGAATCAAAATTGTTAAAATTATTTTTACTTAGTTTAATAAACCCTGTAAAGAGCAGGTATAGACAATGGATGCTCTAATTTTTATTTAAAATTAATTATTTACAAACAAATCAATTTTGATTACCTGTTTGAAATATGGGGCCCACAGACCACCAGGGGGCCCCAAAAACCCTCTTAATTCTCTCACCTGTATAATTCACATAATCTTAGACTTAGAGACTTAGACAACTTTATTTGTCATTTTGTATGCACAGAGTGCGTACAGAACGAAATTTTGTTGCATACAGCTTGTAAATCTTGGAAGCATAACCAGTTTAACTGTTCTAGCTTCCCTGACTACTGAGTTTAGAATTAATTTGTGTACTCTGGACATGACTGCAAGCCAGACTGTGTCACTGGGAGAGAGGATGCCAAGAACAACATGGGCCCTTTTCTGGACTGTGTGGTACACATTGAGGAAGATGGGAGTCTCAAAACTGAGGTTTTCCGGAAGCCCACAGACGAATATCTGCGTTCTGATTCATATCACCCACTGGAGCACAAACTCTGTCATCTGGCTCTTGAGTTACCGGGCTGACAACATTCCTTCTGCCACAGAGTAGAAGCAAGAACACGATACATCAGGAAATCACTGCAAGCTTATGGTTACCCAAAATGGGCCTTTGTCAAGTCAGCCAACAAAGCTGGCAGAAAGAGTGTTGAACACAGAAGAGAGAACAGAGAGACACAAAAACATTGTTCCATATGTGTCAGGGGTTTCTGAGAAACTCAGGAGAATTTTCTCTAAACACAACATACCAGTAGATTTCAAACCTAATAACACTCTCAGACAGAAACTGGTTCATCCCAAAGACAGAACAGCCAAACCACAGCTGAGTGGCGTTGTGTCCAATGCAGCGAGGACTGCTCAGACTCCTACATTAGAGAAACTAAACAACAGCTACATAAACGCATGGAGCAGCACAGGAGGGCCAGACTCTGCAGTCCACCTGCACTTCAAGAACAAATGGTACTCTTTTGACGACAATGATGTCCAGATTTTAGACAGAGAGAATAAATGTTTTAAAGAGGGATGAAAGAAGCCATCTTGGTCCAAAGAGAAAAGCCTTCACTAAACAGAGGGAGAGGTTTGAGCTTCCAACTCTTCAGTGTTACAACTCGTTCCTCCAACACGTTCCAGAGAGATTACATCAGCATCTTGTCATGATTCAGGTGATCAAGTACTTCACTCACTCCAAGCAATAGCTTCTAGCAACCCAGGACAGTGACAGTGGGTCATTGATTTACATCTGACTGAGAATAAGCCTAGGAGGAAGGGCCTCCATGTCCTTAAAAACAGCAGCGCTACAACTGCAGGTTGGTCATGAGCCACCAGAACTGACAAAGACTCCTGGACAGATGTTGAAACGTTGTCAGAAAAAAAACAGAGAGAAAGTCCGGTTGCCTCCGATTTAAGCCTGTTTGCTGTTACTATATAAATAAACTGAAGTGAAACTGAATAGACATGAAACTAGAAGTTGGTGACAGTGGGTGGGGGAGATTTGATCTTCTCATATTTTGTGGGAAGTATAAAAGTTTGTGAGATTCCTTTACCAGATATTCTGTATTCTTTGCCCAGGTTAAGCTGCCAGTTCTGTTCACAACCAGATACCAAATTACCAGATCAAATGGAAAAATTTTATAGTTAACACACTTAATAATTTATTAAATAATTATATGAAGGTTTCATGAACTCAGAAGATTACAGTGGGTGAAAATAAATAAAGATTCACTGATGACTTTAAAGTTAAGTTTTAAAAAAAGTATATTCAAGTAAATTTGAGGTAATTTATTTTCCTTTCTTTCTATCTTTATTACTTTATTTCTTCCTTTTTAGGTTTTTTTTTCTTGCTGTTGACACAGATTAACTAATTTTTCCTAACTCATACAGTGAAGTGGAACAAAAGAGCGAAGAGGGGTGAAATTTTTCAATATCAGATCATGATCTGATATTTAAAAAATTTACCCCTCTCCCGGATTCTGCTCTGGACAATCCCTGCAGTTACTTGACTATAAGTTTTATTCGGGGCAACCACAGAAAAAAGGCTTATGCGCGATCTGTTTGTGTCCATTAGATATATTCGGAGCTTGAACACCAAAAAATTAATTTAATTAGCTTTAAACTGTGTGCATTTGACACATTTTATGAGGTTCCAAAGTTTGCTTTTATTCCCGGCCGGCTTTGCTTCTAAGTAAACAAGGAGATTTAGATTTAAATAAACAATTTCGAATTAAATTAATTCATTGTGTAATATGTTGTTTTTGTAACATACTTCTATTTAAATTTCTGCTTTGGTTTTAATCTTTTTAATTCTTGGTTTTTCATTTTACCGGAAACACCGTGTTCGCGTCACCGGAAGCTGAGCTGTCAGCTTTGTTTTGGCAGCTGCTGGTCACATGATGTGCTGACGTCAGAGGTAGAGCAGCAACATGGCGGAGCTGTTGAAGGTAAGAAAACATGAAGGAAAACATGGATCTCCGCCGCCGTTTTAAGCCCGGAGTTTGGTCTCAGGTTGTACGGAGCTCCGCGGGGACCAGGCGGGCTGCAGCTCAGGCCGCCGGCCGCGGTGCTTAGCTGCCGGGTTATCGGCACCAGGAGGAGGAGGCAGCACAGGGGAGGGTGGTCACTGCCAGCAGGGCGACGGTTCCAGTCTGTGGTTAACTTCCGAGTCGGTTCTCCTCCAGACGGGTCCGGTTCTCCGGTGGCCGGCGGGGAGCCGTGGGATCCGGTGGGACCACGGGGTGTTGTTGAAACTGACGCCCAGAAACACAGCTGCTGGTCCGGCTTCAGGCCGAGTCTCTCTCCGCCCCCTCCCCCCGTCCTCCGGTGCTGCCAGCAAAGTTCCCAGAAACAGTAAAAAGCGGGTTAAAATGAAAGCAATCCGGGTTTAAAGATGGGATAAACTGGTGTATTTGGTAAAATATTCGTCCCTCTCAGTCTAACTCTGCTTTAACTCAGTCCTATTTGAATTGTGGTTCCTGTTGGACAAACAACACTGATAGTGAAACTAGAACAATCCAGGCTGGACTTTTCCGGTCAAACTCTGGTTTCTTCCTGTCAAACGTCCTTTTTGCATACAGTAATCTGCTCAGAACGTTCTTTAAATCTGACCTGGATCTGTGCTTGCTGATTGGACCAGAGATTTCAGGTAACCTTCCTGTCTCCCAGTAACTAAACTTTGCCCCCTGCAGGTGATATTTGAACATGATGGGATCTTCCTCCATCCGAGCCCAGATGAAGGAGGCCCGGAGCAAGATCTGCTGGTTTCAGGAACCCTTCGAGTCCTGGAGAAGGTAAACCTCCTGCGCCGTCTCAGATATTTCACACAGAAACCGTCTTAAGGCTACGTGCGACCGTCTGCGACCCAAATCCGATCTTTTTGTCCGTGTGCGACACCTATCCGTCCTTTTCATAGCAGTGTGAACGGCACAATTCTGATCTTTTCACCCACAAATGAGGAAAAGTCAAATATGTGCCACCTCCATATGTCGTACAAATTCAGATACGTATCGGATGTTTTTCAAAGCGTCAGCAGTCTGAGCGCGGTCATGCCGGATTTGTTTTTTACGTCCCTCTCCTGTCTCTCACTACACAGTAGCAGCAGTTAGTGCTCCATAAAAGACCATTAATAGCAGCGCTGCTTTTTTATCTTACTTCCTCTTCCTAGGATGTGGTCTTAATAGTCCCGTTTACACTACCCTTTTTTTTAACCGTGTAGACAACGGTCCGAGCTCGATAACTCAGATAACTATCGAGTGTAAATGGATCGCAAACTGAACTGAACTGTGCCAGACACAACCGAACCGCGCTAAATCTAGACCAGTTTGATAGGTGGTTTCGGCACGGTTCATCAGTGGCTCGGTTCTCTGATAACAAAGAGCGCATGAGCAGACCGCTTCATCTCCTTACACTCAGCTGACTAATTTAGCGGTTTCAGACATTCATAAAAATACTAGCTTCTCTACCGTGTCACACGGTTTCCAGTGATGATTCTGCTTAGCAGTGTGATGAACCTCAACGTCTGTCGTTGCTTCCTGATTAGATGTTTGTTTGTCTTATCCATTTCCTAAAAGCCGACTCTGTCAAATAAATTCACCAATGGTTGCCTTCTTCACCTGACTCTCCGCAAACAACAAAATATCACAATTATAACCAAGCATAACTTCCTGAATGTTACGGGCGCCGCCATTTTATTTGCTTAATTCCCTCCTTCAATCCTAGAGAGCAGTAGTACCGTAGATCGTCACTAGGAGGCGAGGAACCGTGCTAGCGTGACGTGTAAACGGTCGTCAGAACCAAACTCGGCACGGTTAACTGATCCAAGCTCGGCATGGATCGGTTTAACAAGGTTAGCGTAAATGGGGCTAATATTGTCGGCTTCCATTGCTCAGCTGCTTTCTAATAATAAGGAGATAGGCCGCCGGCCTTTATCCATGTCTTTATTTTATTTATTTATTTATTTTTACAAATCTTTCTTGAACACTTCTAGAAACAATTACGTTCCCCATTATTTCCATAAACGGTGCGCTGCTGTGTGACGTCTCCTTCTGTTATCTGCGTATGTAGGTCGCGGTCCTGAACCGTTCAGACGGCAGTAAGATGACGTTCGCATTTAATAGTAAAATGAACGGCCACCTAAAAAGAAAATCCGATTTCAGCAAAAAAAAATTGTAATTGAGCATGAAGACCTGCAGCGTGAACGTAGCCCGTGTTTGGTTGTCACGGCTTTGGCGTCTTAGGATCAAATCGCTCTTTTTCCAGAGCCACTGGATTGATTTTTGGCCCGCTCACCTGTGATCTGTGCAGAAAAAGGTGAAATCGTTTTGTGTTTAACGGTCAGCTGATCAGTCCTTCCTTCTACCTGCAGGATGCAGAGATTCTGGTAGAATATCGCCCTCTGGAGGACAGCGTGGACCCGTCCAACATGCTGTGCGCTGGACAGGTTGGTCTCTGCTCGCTCTGTGACGTCGGACCATCTGAGAGCGTTGTGGTGACATCAGGGGGTGTTCAGGTGTGCCGCGTTTCTCCCCAGGACTCCAGTTCGGTGGTGGAGTGGGCCCAGTGTCCCGGGGAGAAGTCCCAGTCCCGGCAGCAGCTGGAGACGCAGCAGAGCTACGAGACCGAGTGGGACATGGTGAACGCCATCTCCTTCAGGAAGAAGAACTGCACCAACGGAGAGGGTGGGTCTGCAACCCTCCTGTCAGAAGACTGACGGAGGACCTCGGTCGTTCTCCTGTGTGTTTGCTGAGCCCTGCGTCTTGTCTCGCAGGCTCTCTGAATCACAGCCAAGAGCGGAGCCGCTGGGCCTTCTCTGTGAACATCAGTGACCTGAAGTCCATAACAGTGAAGGATGAAGGGTGGACCTTTCTCATCCTAAAGCTGAAGGACGCCTTCAGCTCTCTGCCGGCACTGCACTTCCACCAGGGCGGCAGCAAAGACTTCCTGGACTGCCTGAGGAGATTCGCTCTGCTGACCGAGTTAGTATCTGTGGAGTTTTTACTGAAGCAGCATGGTTCGGATTCCTGCAGCTATTTAGGGGAGAAAGTGGGCTAAGGTTTGCTCTACAGTCAGATATAGACCCTCACAAATTTTATTTCATTTGTTTCAGTGAGACTAAAGAAAAGAAGCGTTTTCTAAAAAAGACCAGGCGATGGTTTTGACTCCCACCGAACATGCTGCGGCAGTGGAAAAGAATTATATAAAATGTTTTTCCTGTCTACATGAAAGAAAAACACAATTAATGGTGGAAGTATTATTTGTGTGTCCAGGAGAGAACACACATATAAACAAAAAAAGCTGTAAACCTGTAGTACAATCTTTAGGACGGAAAACAGAGCACTTAGAGTGAAGAGGCAGCCATCCAGAAGAGAAATGGAGTTTAACTCAGAAAGACAGACCCAAGTCTATCCTCTATAGAGAAAGAACATTAGGTTATTGGCAGCAATAGCTCATTTGCATGCTAAGTTAGGTTAAAAATAACAGAGAGAGAACATAAATGGCGGCAATAATTGCAGATAATTGATAAATGGAGAGTAGTAGGAGAAAGTAGTAGAGTGAGGAAAATGGTCTGTATATCCCCCAGCTGCCTTACCCTGCGCTGGATTTGATCATTAAGGACTTTATATATGAAATGATGAGTTTTAAAATTTTGTAACTTTGATTTAACAGGAAGCTAGTCATAAGCAGAAATCTTTTTTTAGACCGTGTGTTAGTAGAAAAGTTTGTTGTCACCCTGAAACGGGGTCAGATCTGTGACAATGAGCCCAGCTGTGCATGCCTCAGTATTTCAGGGACTTCCTGGATTGATAAAAGATCACCTGGTCCTCTCAGACTTCCTCACGCACAGGATTCAGTTTTACCTCTCGGAGAAACTCAGAGCCCTAAAAAGATGAAATCACTTGCACTCAGGGTCCAGAAACATTAGGAGCAGTTTGTAAGGCTGCAGGTTGGAGGCGTAGCCGCTAATAGCAGGAGCTGTCGGCTCTCTCGTTTGATCGCATTTGATTTTGAGATACACGCGGCCTGTCTGCAGAGACGCGTCATTTATATGTTAATTTCTGCAATGAAGAAATGTTTCTGTGGCTGAGATGGAGTCGGATTACGGCGCGAGGCTCTCTGATAACTCTTATTAAAGTTCTTATCTGCAGCTCAGTGAAAGGCTGGAGCGCTGCCGGATGTTTGGATTCAGATCTGTGGCGGAGTGACGTTCTGCTTACGCTGCTAAACACACACACACCCAACACAGAGGGTCTGAATGCAGCGTGTCTGTGTGTGTTTCAGGTGCCCTGAGGATAAGACGTGTCTAATGGTCAGCACTCCAAACCGAGCTCTGTCCCAATCCTTCGAGAACCTGCTGGACGACAACAACTTTGGTCTCGTTCATGTGAGAACGAAACACAAACGCACACCAGCAGGGCTCAGCTTGCTGATAGGACCCTGAAGCTCCTGTTTATTCTGCAGTTTTATTTAGTTTCTGTGTGAGCTCGACATTGCATCTTAAAATAATCCCCACTGCCACGTTTTTACAATTTTCTCTATGTAGGAATGAGGAAAAGTTTCAGTGTTTTTTGGGTTTTTTTCTCTGCACATTCTGATTGATCGCTCTGATCTGGCTGTTATCGCTCTGCGGTGTTTTCCTCCTGCAGAAGTTTAAGCGCGACCCGTATGTGGCGACACTGGGCAGCTTCTCCAAAGTCACCAACTACATCTACGACGCCCTGCGGGGGGCAGAGGAGCAGCAGCAGCGCCCCCCGGAGGAGGTTGCAGACCTGCTGGGTGAAGTCATTCCTGGTCTGGAGATCAACCAGCAGGAGGAGCCGGGCTTCGAGGTCATCACCAGGGTAAGCGGCTCAGATTCTCACACGTACAATCTGTTTATCGCATGATGAATTTAATCAGCACTTTCTGCTGCAAACCCCCCCAGAGGTCATCCCTTGGAGTACAGTTAACCTGTTTAGACTAAATCTCCCTGTGGACACCCGTCTGCAGGGATGTTGTGATGAAAACGGCCACTCACTGAACCGTGATGAACCCTGTGGAGGAAGTTGTTTCTGTTCTGAGTTCCTCACCTAAAATCACCTAAAATCACCTAAAGTCACTAACGACCTGCTCCTTGCTGCTGACTCTGGTTTACCATCCATTCTCCTTCTGCTTGATCTGACCGCAGCCTTTGACACAATCTCCCACGCATTCCTTCTCTTGGTATCATGAATTCGCCCCTTTCCTGGTTTCTTTCATACCTTTCAGGCCGCATTCAGTTAAAATCATTCACTTCCTCTCCAGTCCTCTGTCACCTCCGGTGTTCCTCATGGCTCTGTCTTGGAGCCTCTGTTGTTCCTCATTTACATTGTCCCCCCTGGTCATAATTTTTCTAAAATGTAATATTCACTTTCACTGCTATGCGGATGACACCCAGCTCTACGTCTCGACCAAACCCAACTCCACACTCCTAAAGCTCAGCCCTCACTGACTGCCTCCCTGAAATAACCTCAAACTTCCTTAAATTAGATTCCAACAAAACAGAGCCTCTTTTAATAGGTACAAAATCGACATCAAACAAACCAACGTAACATTCCTGTTCCTGTCGATAAATCCTCCGTCTTTCCCTCTCCACAGGTCAAAAGGTCTGATTATTTCCAACTTCGTAGCATAAATCGTTTCTTGTTCACAGTCTGGTCACTGCCTGTCTAGATTACTGTAACTCTCTTCTTTTCGGTCTCCCACATAAAATACTTCATAAATTACAGCTGCTCCTAAACTCACAAACCCGTATTATCATGTAAAGCCCTTCAATCCATCACATCTCACCCACTCTGCAGCAGCTTCATTGGCTCAACCAACTACAAAGTCCTCCTCTTTACCTTCAAAGCTATCCACAACCTCGCCCCTCCTTATATTTCTGCTCTTCTTCACATTGCTACACCTGTGCGGACCTTCAGATCCTCTTCCTCCATTTATCTTACTGTCCCCCCCCCCTGCAGAGCATTCAGTCCCTCTGGAACTCACGTCCCACCTGACCTCCGTAACACAGACTCGCTATACAGCATTCTCACTTATTGTTTTCCGGTTTTTCTTTATTATTATTATTCCGTCGGCGTCTAACTACTCTCGCATACCTCAACCGATTTCAACAATTTTGGGGTCAAAACGTTCGGCTCCTTCCCGACATGCCTGCTATGACTCATGGTTATGCTAACTTTTATACTTTTTAAAATATTTCACTTTTTGTGCGATTTTTCTTTTTTTTTTTGGGCTGTTCCCATTGAAATCAATGCAAATTTCTTCAAATTCCTTCAAATTCTTCACATTCTTCCTATACTTCCAATTCTTCTAATTGTTCTTAATCTTCAAATTTTTTGACAATTTTTTAAATTTCTTCAAATTCTTAACATTTTTCAAATTTTCCAAATTCCTTCGAATTTTTTGAAATTCTCCAAATTACTTCAAATTTTTCAAATTCTTCAAATTTTTCAAATTTCTTCAAATTTTTTTCAAATTCCTTCAAATTCTTCTATTTTTTCCAATTCTTCAAATCTGATTTCAATGTTTTCTGCATCTTCTGCTCAATCATTCTGCAGATTAGCATTCTCACTCGCTGTTACGCAGGAACAGCTTTTTCTAGTTTAAACTGTCTTATATTTTATGTAAGGTGACCTTAGTGTCAAGAAAGGGGCCTATAAATAAAATGTATTATTATAATTATTATAATTATTACCTGTGATGTGACAGATCGACCTGGGGGCGAGGCCTCGTGTGAGCCGGGCAGAGCCGCTGTCTGCAGACGACTGGAGCAAACATCAGGACCCCGAGGGGAGGATGAAGGACGAGGCTACGCTCAGACAGAAGATCTTTAAGGGAGTAAGTCTCAGCAAACAAACCCACACAAACCCAGAAATAATGTTAGTCTGTTCAGTGACTGGACTCCCTTAGAGATGAAGGGTAGATCTGCTTATCCACATTGAGCAGTGAGGCTACTGGCATTCCTTCCCTCTTGCCTCCTTTTTTCTGTCCCTCATGAAAGTGCAACATTCACGTGGAATTGGTTGATTTATTTAAAAAGGATATTTGCTTTTAGAGTGGACGATCGTTTTCACCAGTGGTAACTGGAACCTCAGGAATACTAAAATAAATAAGATTCAAGGTTGATTTCTGGCTGTTTTTTATACTTTGGTAACCTACTGAAGAAGTTGATGTGAAACCAACTAGATGCAAGAGTTGGGACTAAAAAGCTATATTTAGTATGTTAACAGATGTTTTTAGCCTGACTGTGGGTGGACAGATTAGACGGGCAAGGCAAGGCAAATTTATTTATATAGCACAATTCAGTACAGAGACAATGCAAAATGCTTTACATGGTTAAAATATAGGAATAAAAGCAAGTAGGGATAGAATGTAGAAACAAAAAAGAACATTTAAAACAGTAAAACAGTTTAATTAGAACATTCAAAGGCAATTTCAAACAAATGTCTTTTTAATCTCGATTTAAAGGAACTCAGGCTTTCCGCACTTTTACAGTTTTCTGGAAGTTTGTTCCAGATCAGTGGAGCATAGGAACTAAATGCTGCTTCTCCTTGTTTAGTTCTGGTAACAGTTTTACCCAAAAATGAAACAAAGTTGAGAAAAAAAATCCTTGAAATTTAATTGAAACAACACCTATGGCCTTTATTAGGTCTTCACTGCAAAAACAGAACTAAAAATAAGTAAAAAAAAATTCTTGAAATTAGTGTATTTGTCCTTGATTTGAGCAGGTAAAAAAAAATATCTGCTAATAGAATGAGTATTTTGACCCCTAAAATAAGATGCTTAGATAAAATGCACTTCAAATAAGATGGAGATGAGTTGTTCCTATTTTAAGTGCAAAAGAGCAAATAATCTTATTTACCTACTCAAATCGAAGATTTCAAAAGTTTTTTTAGTTATTTTTTAGTTCTGTTTTTTTGCAGTGTTCTAGGGTTTAGAAATTTAGTTTTGTGTATATTTCTGAAAGAACTCCCCTGCTGCCTGTTAACATAAGAACTACCTTACCCACAATGCACCCCGCTCAGACAGGAACCTGCAGGGACCAACTGCACGCTTACAATAGGAGCTGTACATTTTGTTTGGATCAAATTTAAACAAATCCTGAGAATGAAAGAGATCACGGTCAGTCATGTGACTTTACTGATGAGACCATGTGACCGACCGGGGGTCCGTTTGTTACCTGCAGGGTCTGTGTCACGCCGTGAGGAAAGAAGCCTGGAAGTTCCTCCTGGGGTATTATCCGTGGAGCAGCACGCTGGAGGAGAGGAAGTCACTGCTGAAGGCCAAAACGTACGACGCCACACACACACACACACACACACACACACACACACACACACACACACACACACACACACACACACACACACACACACACACACACACACTGATAACATGATCACTGCAGACTGCTGACCTCTGCAGCCATTCCCGCTGCATCAGACTGGACCTTCAGATTGTTCTCCATCAGACTGAGTTCAGATGTTCAGCTTCTCAGGACCGAGTTTAACCTGAGAGCAGCTGCTGTTTTTTTGTTTTTTTATCATATTGTTATTGTTGTTAAAATAGATGTACAATGCCATTCAGATTATAGTGTTTAGCAGTTGTTACAATTCCTTTAGCAATGTACAATATACCAAGAACCACACAGCAATTCAACATTTTTATATTTTTCTAAACCCCATCCAACCCCAACTATCCCTGTGCCGGCAAAAAAAAAAAAAATGGAAATTAAATTAATAAAAATTAAATTAAAAAAAAAAAACAAGTTAGAAGGGAGAGTTGCAAGTTTGTCAAAATAACCCAGTAAAGGGTCCCAAATTTTATAAAAAGTTTTGGTCGATCCTTTCAGAAAGTATTTCACTTTTTAAATTTTTAGGAACATCATCATATCGGAAAGCCACATTGATGCCTTAAGTGGAAATTGGGGTTTCCATTCTAGAAGTATTCTCCTTCAAGCGATTTTCGTTTGCAACATTTTCGTTGCTAGAAATCTTAGCATCAACTCCAAAAATTGCCTTTAAAGGACTAGGTTTTACATGTAGGCCAAACGCAACATTCAAAATCCCAAATATTGATTTCCAAAACTCTTCCAGCTTAGAGCAGCTGCCGGTTTTGAACGAGGCGGCTCGTTTGGAGCTGAAATCAAGTCACTCTGAGCTCCACTGAGCTAAAACCGAACTCACCGATCTGATAACTCATCGGGTCGGGTTCAGACGGGTAGATTATGGGGTTTAGCCTGGTTAACGGTGACTGTGTGTGTGTGCTTGTCCCTGTCGGCAGAGATGAATATTTCCGGATGAAGCTGCAGTGGAAGTCCATCAGTGAGGAGCAGGAGAGGAGGAACTCCAGACTGAGGGACTACAGGAGTCTGATTGGTGAGAATGAGGAGGATACGCCTAAATTGTCGTGCCTGTGCAAATTCTCAGTTATCCGGGTCAAACAGGCCTAAATAGGAGGCAAACCGGGCGGTTGCCTGATTGAAGCCCGTTTGCTGTCACTTGAATCGTCATTTCAATCCAAAATGTCACCATAAGGCCACACGTGTGACGCATGGAGGGTTGCAGAGATCTCACTGCTCTAAGTGAAGATCAGATGTTTAGCTGAAGCTTTGGTCCTGCCTTTTTTCCACATCAGGTCATTGAATAAATAAAAATAAAATAGAACTGCAAATACGTATGTAACTACCTTTAATGCAACATGTTCAGACCGGAGCGAGGAGTTGGACAGAGGTCATCTTTGTGAGTCTTTACGCCCAGATTTCCACTGTGCTTCAGGAGAAAATAAGCTCCTGTTTTATAAATAGATCAGAAGAGAATTATCCTTTTTTTTTTTTGTTCCACAGTGGTAGAATCCAGGTGTCTCAGGTGAGTCGGCCTCACCTGTCCGGATCTAACCAACAGTTACGCAGCCGGGTGATCAGAGCTTTCATTCGTCTCAATCTGAGATCATAAAGACTCGGCTGTTTTCCAGGAAGATGATGCCGAATAAAATTCTGTCACCCGGCTCCAGCTCAGTTGGAGACTGATGGAGACAGAAATGGGACGGGTCCGCTTCCATCTGAAACCAGATGGAGGCGACGCGCTCAAACGTCTGACGTCCGCCGTGTTTGTTCTGTTCCGCTGCAGAAAAAGACGTGAACCGAACAGACCGAACGAACCGGTTCTACGAAGGTCTGAACAACCCGGGCCTGACTCTGCTGCACGACATCCTGATGACCTACTGCATGTACGACTTCGACCTGGGTGAGAGCTGCGCCGCATGTCGGGTTCCACTGGGCGGTTCTGACGTTCATAGGGGTCCAACTTATAAAGGTCCCGTTAGTGTTTTTTTGTTTTTGTTTCTGTCAGCAGAGAATAATAAAGTTCAGACCGTCAGACACATTCGCACTGAACAGCAAACCTTCAGTTTAGACTTAGACTTATAGACAACTTTATTTGTCATTTTGTATGCACAGAATGCATTTTGTATGTATCCTGTGCATACAAAATGCACAGAATACATACAAAATGCACAGAATGCATATTGTATGCACAGGATGCATTTTGTGCATACAATATGCATTCTGTGCCTACAAAATGCATATTGTAGGCACAGAATGCATGCAAAATGCATTTTGTGCCTACAATATGCATTCTGTGCATACAAAATGCATTCTGTGCATTTTGTATGCATGCATATTGTAAGCACAGAATGTATTTTGTATGTATTCTGTGCATACAAAATGCACAGAATGTATTTTGTATGCATTCTGTGCATACAAAATGCACAGAATACATACAAAATGCACAGAATACATACAAAATGCACAGAATACATACAAAATGCACAGAATGCATACAAAATGCATTCTGTGCATTTTGTATGCACAGAATACATACAAAATACATTCTGTGCTTACAATATGCATGCATACAAAATGCACAGAATGCATTTTGTATGCACAGAATTGTATTGCATTTTGTATTTTCTGTGCATTTTCAAGCTGTATGCATACGAAATTTCGTTTGCATACAGCTTGAAAATTACAGTGAATTGCAGTATATTACAGGATAAAGTAAAATTACAGGATAAAATTTACAGGATAGAATGTACAGGATAAAGTGCAGCAGTGATTTAACAGTACAACAATTGAAATGTAAACAATGCAGGAGAAAGAGACTGTGTGCGATCAATATGTACAGGTGAGTATTTCTTAAAAAAACATTTGTATGTGCAGAAATGATTTGTGCAAGAGTGCATTTTAGAGACTGAGAGTTCGGCAGCATTTGTAATGCTGGATAAGGATGCAATGAAGTAAATGTGCAAAATGACTTTATATGATTATTTTAGCCTCACTATTTTCAGAATCTTAAAATGTTTGTTAAACATGTCTGATTAAATCTTCATCATATTGATAATCAGTCAGAGATCAGCCTTAATAATTGTAACTTGATTTAACCAACTACCTTTGAACCCATTCAAGATTCAAGAAAACCGACCAATCAGCTGTCGCACCATGTCAGATTATCATGTATAATATTTTCAGGGTGTTGGATGAAGCGTACAGCATCATTAGGCGCCGGTTCTGATTACCCTGGGTTGGTCAGAACCAGGCCTGGTACCTGCTGGGGTGCTGAGGTTCTGTTTTCCCCTCCGCTTAATGACTGACCGGACCATGTTTCTCCAGGTTACGTTCAGGGGATGAGCGACCTGCTGTCACCGATCCTCTACGTGATGGAGAACGAGGTCGATGCGTTCTGGTGTTTCGTGTCCTTCATGGACCAGATGGTAGGCTATCTGTCTGTCTGTCTGTCTGTCTGTCTGTCTGTCTGTCTGTCTGTCTGTCTGTCTGTCTGTCTGTCTGTCTGTCTGTCTGTCTGTCTGTCTGTCTGTCTGTCTATCTATCTATCCTGTTTTGGTGGGCGGGGCCTCAGATAACAGCGGTGTTGAATTATGAATGACAGCTCAACACGGGGCTGGACTAAACATTCCCAGCTGTTGATGATGATAATAATAATCTTTATTGTCATTGCGACATACATTCCAATTAAACTTGTTCTCTGCATTTAACTCGTATCCTTAGGGATAAGTGGGCTACCACTGTGCAGCGCTCGGGGAGCAATGAGGGGTTAAGGGTCTTGCTCAGGGACCCAGAGTGGCAGTCTGTGGGGGTTGAACCCCAAAACCTCCGGGACACAAGCGCAATACTCTAACTAACCACTAGGGCACCACTCCCCAGCTGTTGTGTTCAAGAACTGTAGGAACTGGGAATATCTCTTTAAAACGGTATAGATATTCTGTTCATGTGATTTTAAAACAACAACATGCTTCACCGATGTAAGCTGCTTACGTCAGCGAACAACACAAAGTAGAAAAATTTAAAAAACTGATGAATCTGCACGGCTTTTTCAGTCAATCTTGGACATTTCTTATGCTCTTTAATTAAAATGGGAACCTTCGAACTGCAGCAGTAGCGTCGGAGCACCGCTCTACCCAGCATGGCCGCCTCTTCTTCTTCTTCTTCTTCTCCTGCTGCCGTTAGTTCCTGAAGCAACAGCTGGGAATGTTTGTCCATAATTCAACACCGCTGTTATCTGAGCGCCCCTCCCCCCCATGCCAAAACAGGGCCGAAGGTTTGAAAATGGAAAAAAAAAAAATCTGAAAGTGTAAAAAACAAAATATTTTGAGTCTGAAAAAAAGTTTAAATGTTCTTTCTATTTTCAAATCTATTCTTGTCGGTTTCATACTTTTTTAGTTTTTGAACAAACATTATGACGCTGACTTAGCTCCATACGGAGCCACCAATGTTTGATGTGTGCAAACTGTAGTAGCTCATGAGCCTGAAAACCGAAGAACAAACCAGGAACAGAACCGTAGTTTAAGTCTGAAGAACTCCAACAGTCTGTCTCAGTTTAATCTGCGGTTCTGTAACACGTCCTGTAAGGCGGAGCAGAGTCTGGGTTGTGGTTCTGATGTTAGAGTGGACCTACCTGTTCTGTGCGAAGAACTCTGCGACCAGCTGACCCGTCGCGTTTTGCATGTTGGGTCTGTTTGTGTTGCAGCACCAGAACTTCGAGGAGCAGATGCAGGGCATGAAGACGCAGCTGATCCAGCTCAGCACGCTGCTCAGACTGCTGGACCTGGCCTTCTGGAACTACCTCGGTACGCAGCATCCGGTCGGCTCTCTCTCTCTGCCCGTCTTCCCATAGACATAATATAAGAGTAGACGCGTCATTGGGCGGGGTCTGCCTATGCTGCGATGCGTCAGAGCGTCCGCCATCTTGAATGTGGCAAATCTGCAGTTACTCAGTCACTTAAACGGTATCAGAGGGACTTTAATCTCTGAATATACTTTGTATTCGTAGTATTTTTGTTTTTGTAATATTACAAGTTTATTTTCGTATCCCTTTAGCTTCATTCTCCTGAATTTATTCTCCTAAAGAATAAAAATATTTAAAACAATCTAACCTGGCCCTATTACTCCAGGAGTGAAATAATTCTGCAAACTGTGACTATTCTGGAAATGTTCCTTCTTAATTCTCATAATATGACATTTTTCTCATAACATTACCACTTTTGTGTTTTTTTTTTTTTTTTTTTTTTTTTTTTTAACTTTATTGACCTAGGACTTTTTTTCCTCATATTATTAATTTTACCTCTTTAATACTCACCCAAAAAGTCTGTTCCTAATGTTCATATGTGACACGGTTTTATGAAATAATGAAGACCACAATGTTTATATTTAACACATTGATCCTTATATTCATAACACATACACACACACATATATATATATATATATATATATATATATATATATATATATATATATATATATATATATATATATATATATATATATATATATATATATATATATATAAATAAATAGCCTGTGTTACCACTCTGCAGCTTTAGTGTGTCCAGTTTTGCAACATGGTGCAGCCTTAGTTTATAGAAGGCAGATACAAGTAGTGAAATCAGCCAGAATACATTTCCATGCAGCACAGGAATGAGGCATCTTCTCTGATCCACGTTCACAATAATAGAACTCAACTTTTTTCTGCCACATACAATATGGCGGTGACGTTGACGTGCGAACCTGCGCCCTATGACGCGTCTACGTATATGATGTCTGTGCGTCTTCCTGTGTTTTCTCCGTCACGTGATCCTGGTTTTCTTTGGGTTTCAGAGTCCCAGGAGTCCGGCTACCTGTACTTCTGCTTCCGCTGGCTGCTGATCCGCTTTAAGAGGGAGCTCAGCTTCCAGGACGTCCTGCGGCTCTGGGAGGTCAGTTTGAAGATCGCATGCTGTGAAGGTTCTTCCAGCAGGTCTCTGAGGCCTGCAGAGGATGGAGTTCATAGTCTGACCTGATGTTTCAGGCATGCATAGAGTTCAGTGTTGGGTTCTTCATCCTTCTGTGAAAACAGGCGAAGATGTTCTGATGCAATTGGTGTGAAAAATATCCAAAGCTGATTAGTTCCCTTAGCCCCCGCTGAGGCTCCGCCCACACAGAACAGATCATCCCTCTGAGCCTCGGATGTGTGACCGGCTCCTCTGGTCCAGAGACCACAGGACCAAACCGGCACCGCTCACCTGGAAGCCTCAATCCCAAACCGAACTCATCCCAACATGGCCGTGGTCCCCCATATCTGGTCCCCTGATGGCGTCGTGTCTCTTGTCCCTCCCACCTCAGGTCATGTGGACCGGGCTGCCCTGTCAGAACTTCCACCTGCTGATCTGCTGTGCCATCCTGGACTCGGAGAAGCAGAAGATCATGGAGGAGAACTACGGCTTCAACGAGATCCTGAAGGTAACGCAGAGCCGAGCTGGCCGCTGAACTCGTTCCGGTTCCTGTGACGGACCTGCGAGCCGGCAGCTGAACGCTGAAGCGTTATTTTTTTTTGGCGGAACCGATCCATTGGGTTTGTTCTGTGTGTTTGTGCTGCAGCACATCAACGAGCTCGCCATGAAGCTGGACGTCGAGGAGATCCTGCAGAAAGCTGAGGGCATCTGCCTTCAGATCCACAGCTGCAAGGTGGGTGTTCGGTTTTCCTGTCCCTGCCACTGAGCTACATTATACACTGGAGTGCTGATTTTGCCGAAAAACTGAAGTCACTGGCCGCCATCTTGCTACTCCCTACTCTCACAGAATCCCACAGGATTTGGTTGCAACAACAAGCAGTTTTCTGGCTGAGTGAAAACGTTTTACAGGTAATTCTACAGTCAGTGGATGTACTAACACTATCAACTACTAGGAAATTAGGTGCTGAAATATTTTACATGTTATTCATATTATATATATATATATATATATTTATATATATATCTCTATATATATATATCTCTATATATATATATCTCTATATATATAGATATAGATATATATAGATATAGATATATATAGATATAGATATATATATATATATATATATAGATATCTATATATATATATATCTCTATATAGATCTATATATATATATCTATCTCTATCTATATCTATCTCTAGCTATATCTAGATATCTATAGCTCTATCTAGATATAGATAGATCTATATCTATAGATCTATATCTATATCTATATATATCTATATCTATATCTCTATCTCTATATATCTATCTCTATATCTATCTCTCTCTAGATATCGATATATCGATCTAGCTCTATCGATATCGCTCTCTAGCTCTAGATCTAGCTCGCTCTCGCTCTCTCTCTCTCTATAGATAGAGATCTATCGATCGAGCTCTCTCTCGATCGAGCTCTCTCGATCGCTATATCTCTCTATCTCTATATCTCTCTCTCTCTCTCTCTCTCTCTCATCTCTCTATCTCTCTCATCTCTCTATATCTATAGCTCTCTCGCTAAATGCTAACCTCTTTCAGCACCTGACTTTCTCAGTACTTGATAGTTTTAGAACATAACATAAAAGTATATGGCATTTGACATTTTAAAGGTTTTAAGTCTCCCCTGAACATGAGAAAATCCTCGTTATTCGATGCTGTAGCGCACATATTCCCTAGTTACTGGGAAAATAGGGAGTACCAATATGGCGGCTGGTGGCTTCAAAGCGACTCGTTCTAACAGACGGCGATTAGCACTCCAGTGTATTATATAGCTCAGTGGTCCCTGCGTGTCCCTGGTTGGATTACCGCGGAGCTCCTGATGTTGAAGATGCCGTCGGTTTAGCCAGAACCAGAACCCAGCTCTGATTCTGACGGGCTTCTCCTCCCTGCAGGACCTGCCTCACTCCATCAGCACCATCCTGGGCTTCGACGCGAAGCGGCAGGTTCCCAACCAGGCCGGTCTGGGAGCGGCTCCTCGGCCCGCTCCGCAGCAGGACGCCTGTTCTAACGGACACTGCAGAGAAAGCAGACCCCAGAACAGCTGCAGAGGGGTCTCCACGTCGTAGCTGTCGCACAGACTGGCTGTAGGTCAGCAGGGGGCGCTGCGTGCCCCCCCCCAGGAGGAACGGAGAAAGGTGTACAAAGGATCGAAGATTATTCAGAAGCTTATTTTTCTAACTTCTTGTATCGTCTCTTTGCTCCTGATGTTTTCTAAAAAATCCTGGCCTGCAGGACGGAGCAGGAAGGAGCAGGTGGGGACTCACCTGGACTCACCTGGACTCACCTGGACTCTCACACATGTGCCACACGGGTGTGCATCTGTTTCCTGAGTCGGGACTCGCCTGCAGATCCGACCGCTGCCTGAGAATCTGTCCCGCTCTCAGACAGCAGCTAATCAGTATTTCTATTATCGATGCATCGGCTGGTTTTTGATTTCTTACGTTTTGTTTTTTGTTATTTTTAAAGTGTAAAATGCCCAAAGTGACGTCCTTAAACTGCTCAGTCTGTCCCAAACTGAAGCGCATTGTTTTCTTTCATTAAAAAGCTGCCAACAAACCTTTTTGTCTCTGCATTTTAACAGCTTCATCATCCTCAGCTTGCTCCAGATGTTCCTGCAGCTGCTGGGGCGCTCAAAGAGGTCCAGAGGTTTCGATTAGGTTGATCGCTCAGTTAGTGATCAGTAATTATTTTTCATACATCAAGACTCTTCACTCTTGCCTTAGTAATATTTGAGGCTGATAGTTGTTCAGCATTTCTGCTTTCCTCCTTCAGTGCTGCTTTGACTTTTGCTAATGATACAATAAGAAGTGTTTATTAAAAACACTCGGAGGGTTATGAAATTCCTCGTGAAAATCACTTAGTCAGCATACGATGCATTTTCTCCTTCTCTTTATTGGAAATAAATATGAGAATCCACCTTTCAACGTGTTACATTTGAAGATAAATCCGCCCTAATTTTGGATATAAGAATTCAACCTGTTAAACAAAAGTGTGTTGAAATTGTACCAAAAACCCGCTACAGTTGAAAAAATTACATGAAAATAAAAAGTCCACCTTAAATTCTTTACATTTATCACTATATATTACAGAATAATGAAATGCTCCTTTTAAACCTTAAACTGATTAAATCTGAAGATTAACTGATTTCACCTTAAACTCGTTTCTGCTGCAGTAACAATGACGGGTTTATTGCCGTAAATCAACCTGACGGCAGCTCGTTAGCAAGCTAGCCTATAAGGAAGCTCCAGACTATCGTTACCACTGAGCTATATAATACACTGGAGTGCTAATCACCCGCTGTTTGAACGAGTCACTTTGAAGCCACCAGCCGCCATATTGGTACTCCCTATTTCCCCCCAGTAACTAAGGAATATGTGCGTTACAGCATCGAATAACGAGGATTTTCTCATGTTCAGGGGGAGCTTAAAACTTTTAAAATGTCAAATGCCATATAGTTTTATGTTATGTTCTAAAAATATCAAGTACTGAGAAAGTCATGTTCTGAAATATTTAGCATTTTATTCATTTAAATATATATATTTAACATTTATAAATATATAAATAACAATATACAAAAACATATATTTACATATGTGTATACATATATATACATATATACATATACACATACTTATATATACATATATATATCTAATATGAATAACATGTAAAATATTTCAGCACCTAATTTTCTAGTAGTTGATAGTGTTAGTACATCCACTGACTGTAGAATTACCTGTGAAACGTTTTCACTGAGCCAGAAAACGGCTTGTTGTTGCAACCAAATCCTGTGGGATTCTGTGAGAGTAGATGGCGGCCAGTGACTTCAGTTTTTCGGCAAAATCAGCACTCCAGTGTATTATATAGCTCAGTGATCGTTACTCCGGCGTGCTTCACCTTCCAGTTAGATGAACATATCTTGACGTAATCAAACCCCGTGTGTAAGCAGACTCTCCGTGGTCTAGAGCTGTGGTGTCTAAACTTTTTGCCCAAAGGACACACAATTAATTGAATTTTATATAGTTTAATCAAGCAAAATGGTGTGATTTATATACAAAAATGCGCTTGGAAATCTTTGTAGAGCCAAAGCATAAAAAGGGTCCTCCATGTTGGGAGTGGCACTGTTGTGCAGCAAAGAGGTTCTGGGTTAAAATGTTCTCCCTGTGTGTAGATGGGTTCTCTGGGTACTCTGGCTTCCTCCCACAGTCCAAAAACGTGACTGCTTAGGTAATTATTATTATATTAAAAAAATAACTGGTAGGAGTGTAAATCACCAGCATTATCTTGATATGATGTATCAATTTGTTCAGATGGCTATACGACATTTGCCAATGTCACAGTTTTACGATTTACGATCAATGTTATCAATATGATGTGATATTATCTGCCCATGTAACACTTTTATCTATATTATCAACTCACAAATATAAATATGATTTGACCATTTTATTTCTAAGCAGTCATTTAAATCAAAGACAACATTCTTAATAATTTATCACCTATTCACTTTATTCTCATGCCTTGTGATTTTCAAAAAAAAAAAAAATTTACGATTATGGTCGATATTTTCATTTTGTATCGATGTCATTGGATTATTAATTAATTAATCAATATATCGATGTGGATGGATGTATTGTTACGCCC
Source organism: Fundulus heteroclitus (assembly GCF_011125445.2). NCBI lineage: Eukaryota > Metazoa > Chordata > Actinopteri > Cyprinodontiformes > Fundulidae > Fundulus > Fundulus heteroclitus. Next base: position 32,557,992 of record NC_046362.1, on the reverse strand, counting down.
CCTAGTGGTGGGTCTCTAAACTGCCCTGAGGTCTGAGTGTGCTTGGTTCTGTTTAACCCACTGATGGACTGCTGACTTTCATGCCTGAATCTAAACTAAACTTTTCACACACCTGTAGACTTCTGCATATCGCTGTATTATCTGAAAGCAAGAGGGTCAAGTCATCTATATACGTTGTAAATTTGGCTTCTTTGCCATTTACTGCCAGGAAGAATTGCTCCTCTAATTATGCAAGAGTTTATGTGGCTGTAATAAATAAGATAGAAGATAACTGACAAGCCTGTGGCGCTCCTGCTTTTACCATAAATGGGGGAGTAAGCCTCCCATGTACAGATACTACAACACTATTATATTGTACATCTATCCACCTCTTAAAATTGCTGCCAAAATGCAGTTGCACTTTTTCTCCTGGAGTTCAACAGACAGAACATCCAATTATTTCCACTGGAAAAGCTTTCTCACTCTTGTTTTCTCATCCCTCCCATCTCCAGCACCAGAAGTTTGACATTTAAAAAAAAATACTAATAAAAAAAAGGTGTTCTTTACTGCTACGGAGACAAAATCCCAAATCCAGGAGGACCTGAGACCGAGATAAGACCAAATAGAAATGTCGTAGACGAGCCAAAGCACCATTCTTTACGTCTGAACATCAAGACGTTCCATGTTCCGTCTCAAAGTCAAAATTACACCTTAAACTTGTTATATTATAACGCAATCATAACCTGCACTGATTATTTTTGGTAAATCGGTGGGTTTTGATCTGAGTAATAAAAGGTAAAATCAGACGAAGCGTCCTGATTAAAGTGAAAAAGAGTTAAACTTGTCAGTCAGAGCTCTCTCAGTCGTGTTTTATTTTAACAAAATGAACCATGGGATCATTTTCTCTTCCTGCAGCTTACCTGTCACATGTTCAGGGCCTGAAAATGTAAACGCCGGCAGAAATTCATGCATTAATCAGTTTTCTAGTGAATTTTCCAGCAGTTTCAGTCTGAACATTGAGCAGCCACACACCATACTAAGCAGTTATCTTTACTCCTCCAGGTGGACCTCAGAGTGATCAGGACCCACTTGGTGGTTCTGAGGGAAACTGGAGGTTCTGTTCCCATTAACCTGTTTTTTTTTCTGTCCAGTTCCTCATTAGAGACTCTTAAATGTCACGTCTGCTGAAGCCTCCTTTAAATGTCAGCGGAGCAGCTTCCATGGCGCTGATGGACGTCTCCTCCTCCTCCTCCTGGTCTGATAGGAGCCATTTGAAGGCGGAGGAGACGGCCGGCGGTATCAGCTGCCATCTAACTCATAAAGCTGCATCAGAACCAGAACAAAGCGGCTCGGCTTTCATTTCCTGTGCTGCAGGAAATTGGGAGAGAGGCGGCCGACGGCTGCCGCTGCTTATCAGCCGCTTCCTCTCAGCTTTATGAGGAGACGGAGCGTCAGTCAAGGCCTCACCTGCTGACCTGCTGCTCCTCGTCGTCACTGTGAGGAGACAAAGGGAGCAACGGAGAGGAGGAGGACCGGCTTGACATTTAAACAACGCCTTCGGTTCTGAGAAATTTAAAAAAGATTTCCCTCGGCTCTTTTCATGTTCTGGTCCAGACTCGGAGCTCCAGACCCGGAGCCGGTTGAGCCATGGCTGACCTGCTTCCCGCTCTGTTTTCCCTGCATACAGCAGGATGTTTGGGGTCCAGAAAGTATCCTGGTGGTGTGACGTGATGTCTCATGATCTGGTGGCGCATTTTCACCACCTACACCGCAAAAACGGCACTAAAAATAACTAAAATCTTCTTGAAATGAGTGCATTTATCCTTTCATATATCTAATTGAAATAAGATGATGGAGAAGAGTTGTTCCCAGTTTATTCCATTGGCAGACCATTTAAACTTGTCTGCTCAAATAAAGAATAAATACACTAATTTCAAGACATTTTTAGGTAGTTATGGTTCCCTTTTTGCAGTGAAGAGGGACAATATATCCCATCTGACCTGAGAACGCCTTTGGTTCCCCCAGAATGAGGTGGAGGATGCTGCTGGGGAGCGGGATGTCTGGGTTTCCCTCCTGCACCTGTTGCCCCTGTCACCCTATTTAAAGATTAGCAGAAGATATTGAATGGATAAATTGTTACCTCAATTTATCCATTCAATATTCATCGTCTGCTTTAGGAGGACCAGGATAACATAAAAACGTTCCCATATCTTCTTTAACTTAGATGTATCGTGTAATTGTGGAAACTAAATATACTACATTTTAATAGAGATGTTAAAAACCAGCAGACTTTAAGAATACTAATCTCAAACCAAAGGTTTCCTGATGTGTGATTGCAGGTGCATTCAAGTATTTTAAAATTCTTATTTGCATATAACGTTGATTTTTCACTGTATTAATTTATCAAACCAGACATGAAAGTGGTTTTGTGTTTTTGCTCTTAAAACAATGTGTTTTAACAAACAAAAATAATAAATTTCCCCATTAGTTTCTTGCCTTCTTGCTTAGGGCACCACGTTGGTGCATTTGAGGAAATTAGATCTAAAGAGGTGAAAACGTGCAGAGCTCCTGCAGGCTGTTCTTCTGCAGGGGATGAAGAGGAAGAGGAGGCGTACAGAGCAGACAGCTGAGAGATGAAGATGATGGTCTGTTTGATTAAAAAGCCGAGCGAACCCTTTGTCTATACCACAGGTGTCAAACTCAAGGCCCGCGGGCCAAATCCGGCCCGTCAAGGTAAATTATCCGGCCCTCGAGAGCCAAAAGAAAAGGCATATATCCTTTTAAAGTGTATAAAGTGGCTAAAACTGTGCCTCCTGTAAGTGTAACTCACCCCAATATCAACTTTTTTTGCAGATAAACTGTATAAGTTGGGCCTAAGGGTGCTACTTTTATGTTACTGTGCATTTTTTTATACTACCGTTTGAACTGGAATGAAATTATGAAATGAAAAGTATCGTTTCTACACATGCAAGCGGCCCTTTTAATTACTTCATGATGCCAAAGTGGCCCCATATAGAAATTAGTTTGACACCCCTGGTCTATACACTGCAAAAAAAGGAACTAAAAGTAAATAAAAATTTCTTGAAATTAGTGTCTTTTTCCTTGATTTGAGCAGATAACTAAGACTATTTGCCAATGGAATGAGTATTTTTGCACTTAAAAAATAAGAACAATTCATGTCCATCATCTTATTTCAAGTGCAGGATATCTAATAATCTTATTTTAGCGGTAAAAATACTTCTTCCATTGGCAAATAGTCTTATTTCGCTGCTTAAATCAAGGAAAAATATACTAATTTCAAGAAAATTTGACTTACTTTTAGTCCCTTTTTGCAGTGTAGAGGAGAACAGCTTCCAGGTTGTTCTGATGGATCCAGATGTTTTGAAGCCCCGCCCTTCCAGGTGTTCAGCATCCTCACAGTCTGACTCTCAGCTTCCTGCATCAAGGAGAACCTCCTGTCTCCGACCAAAGGGGAAGGTTTCTCTCTCCCCTCTCCTGCAGAGGGTGAGGTTCACCCACCCACCCCCCACAGCCCGTTCCTCCCCATCCATCAGTGGGTGGAGCCTCGCCTCCAGTGGGAGTATTTATCCGCAGGCTTGCCAGTCCTGGTCCTCAGCATCAGCAGCAGGAGCATCATCAGGACGGCAGGCTGGAGCCCTGGTACTCGTACACCCACTGGTTCCCCATGGCTTCGGCCCATGTGCTGAAGGACGGCGGGCCGGAGCCGATACCTCGCATGCAGCCGGCCATGATGATGTTTTCCAGCAAGTACTGGTCCAGGAGGGGGATGTCTCTGGACTCAGCCATGTTCGACCAGCAGAACCACCAGCAGCAGAACCAGCAGCAGAACCAGCAGCAGCAGCAGCAGAGACACACCGGAGGACGGATGGTGAGAGCCTGCACTCCTCCTCCTCCTCCTCCTCACTCTTCATCCTCCTCTCCTCTCTTGGTCCGGGTCGGTCTTCATCATTCTGACCCATGAAGAGGAGAAGTTTGTCTCTTGTTGCTGGTTCTGGTTAACCTGGGGGCAGCTTCAGCTCAGCTCAGAACATATTTATTATTCTAAATATAATGATTTACAGAAATAGCGTATTTATTTACTGTTCTTTTCATTTGTTTTATAAAAATAATTTACTTCAATTTGGTGAAAATCGTTACGTTTTAAGTCAGTTTGTTGAATAAATTAATTGACAGTCTTTCATAAAACTGATCAGTTGCAGGGAGACGGTGATGTTAATAACAGATTAAATGAGTTGGGTCATATTTTATTAGTTTTATTCCTTTGAATTAATAAAATGAGGAGAGACAATCCAGGAGGTGGATTTCCTTCATCCCGGCGTTCCCAACCGGAAGAAGAATTGAGTAAAATTCAGAAATGTGACATCCAGCTGAGGTTCAGCTCTTCTTTTCTACATGTTGGATTGGAACCAGCAACCTGTCATGTGTGTTGTTCCTGAAAATCAATCAAGCGATTTTTTTAGATCCAGTCTATCTGGGAGCCAGTTGTACTCTGCTGGCTTCACTTTTATTTCTTTTCTTCTTTTTTAACAGAAAACAAGACGAAAACCAGCCATTAATTAACATTAATTAACAAATATTCTGTCAGGCAGACTCTTCTGACCTAAACCCGAAGTTAATATAAAGATTTTTATCCTCAGAATCAATTGTTTCTCCAGTTGCTGTTTTAATGAAGGTTAAATTTGTCCCTGAATGTAGTTTGGCAGGAGCTGTTTGCTTTGCAGTCTTCTCTCAGGACTTAATATCTAATATCTTTATGTTTTAACAGGGAAAACTCAAACTAAAGTGGGATTCAGTAATCCCTCAGCTCTGACTGTAAGGTTCTGACTGAGCAGAGCCAAGCTTTGCACCATCAGGCAATCAGTTCCACATGTTCTGCTCATTTAGAACCTGTCAGCTTTATTAGCTCTTCTAACAAGCATTTATTATCAGTCATAATTTATTATCCGAATGTATGTGGGCCGGCCGGGTATTGGGAGTTCTGGATGATGTTGAATGAACAGAACCGTGGATCTTCTCTCCTGTAGCTGACGGTTTGCACGTCTTCCTCTCTGTCTGTCAGCGTCTCCATATTTAACCCAGGAAGCAACAGCTGCAGCTTCTCTGTTTGAACAGTCGGCAGCAAATAAGAGCCGCAGGTTCCTGTTATTTCGCTGCAGGTCGGCGCGTTCAGGCTCCATCGGTTTGTCGGTTTGAATCTGCAGAGAACCAGCAGAGAGCCCTGCTATCAGGTTCTACGCTCAGCTTTCTGAGACGTTCTGCTGTTTCTTTGCTGCTTTGGCTCCAGTGTCAGTCAGATTGGTTTCCTCTGTAGTCAGCCCAGGTTTTATATTCAGTGTTGAATGTTTCCATGGAAGTTCGTCATTACTCCCAGATAAGGATAATTAAGTACACATCAGGCGATGTACGGATCTTCCTACAAAGAGATGTGAGGAGGTTCCAGGCCGAACTGCAGCATTCAGACTTTAGGAAGTTTTAAAATCGGCGTCTGAGTTCTCCGAACATCCGACCTTTGTGCCGTTAGAAAGTTAAAAATCCCAGAAGCTTCCTTTGTGGACAGTCTGGACCAACAAGGACCCAGATTCCTTGAGTAATATGAAGTCTGTGCACTGCAAATACAGAACTAAAAATAAGTAAAAAATGTCTTGCAATGAGTGTATTTGTCCTTGATTTGAGCAGGTAAATAAGATTATCTGCTAAAGTAAAGAGTAATGTTACCCCTAAAATAAGATAATTTGATATAATGCACTTGAAATAAGTTAATGGAGATGAGTTCTTCCTATTTTAAGTGCAAAAATCTTATTCGTTTGACAGATTAACTTATTTACCTACTCAAATAAAGTACAAATACACTCATTTCAAGAAATTTAAACTTATTTTTAGTGTAGTTTAGTCTGTTTTTGCAGTGTGAGGAAAGCTCTGGAATTTTTATGTCCCAACAATTAATGATCTGTACTGGAAAACTCTCCTTTTCCCCCCCTAAGGTAATAATTCTGGTGGTGGGTGCATCCATCCATCCATTATCTAATGGTAATTTGGAGAGCCCAGTTAACTGAACAGTCATGTTTTTGGATTGTAGGAGGAAGCTGGAGTACCCAGAGAAAACCCACGCCTGCACAGAGAGAACATTTATGCAGAAAGACCCCAGGCTGGGATTAAAACCCGGGACAGGGGCTGGATATAGAAAAAAAGCATATGGATAAAAGAGAAATCATAATAAAAATGCGAAACATATATTTAAGTTCCCTGCGATAGACTGGCGACCTGTCCAGGGTGAACCCCGCCTCTCGCCCATTGACAGCTGGGATAGACGTGTTAGAGAATGGATGGATGGATGTTTAAGTGCATTTTTTGTGAATGCTTAATTACTTACAGTACACACAAACACTCAATTCAACTCAACCCTTTTTTAACCAACTTTTTATCAAAATGCACGTTTTTTTAAACAAGAAAAAAGAACGCGGGGTCTCTGAACTCTTTGAAGGGGGCGGAGCTTAGTGACAGAGCGTTCCTGGGTCTGCCTTGTGATTGGTTAGGAAGATATGATGGCTGTAATATTAACTTACATGATAGGCTAGAATGCAAAAGGAAGGAAAACTGTTCTTCTGATATCTAATATCTAATATCAATCCATATATATGGCTTTTGAATTATCTTCCTGCAAGGCAACAGCACCACCAGCTGTCCCACCGTGCATTGTGGGTGCATATATGAGGAAATTTAAGTCGTAATGATTAAAAAAAACAATTTAGTTAGAGTGTATTCTAGTAAACCAGGGCACTTGGACTTTATTTACCAATTAGGAGACGGCTGGTTGAACTGGATATTATTTTGGGGGTAACAGAATAAAGGGGGCTGAATACAAATGCCTGCCACACTAATCAGATTCTTATTTGTAAAATAAATCTAAATTCATCCTCAGTCTGTTGCCGCTGATTTTAACTGCTGTCGGCCATGTTTGGATACGAGTTTTTATTCTGACCCGGTCACACGACGAGCATCAGAAGAGGACTCAAGCTTGTTGGTCAGAGGAACAGAACCGGCCCATTTCAGGCCGCAGGGGAAGGAACCCAACACCAGATCCTTGCAGCAGGGGGCGCCGCTGCTAAAGGTCAAACAGCAGCTAGAGTAACCGAGTAAATGTACTCAGTTACTTTCTGCAGGTTGTTGTTTAAATGGTGTCTCATAAGATTTTAGCTCCTACACAGAACCTCGACTGCTGATCCAACCCGTTGTTGTTTTTATTTGTTGTCTTCGTCGTCTTCATCATCATCATCAGTCCAGACGGACTTCCTTCTGTCCGATCAACGAGAAGCCAGATGGCGAGAGCGAAGAGGATTCTGGGAAAACAGCGGTGGTGTTTTCGCTGAAGAACGAGGTCGGCTGTCTGGTCAAAGCTCTCAGACTCTTCCAGGTCAGAACCAGAACCGCACTCAGGCCCAGCACTGCATTCAGACTCAGATCCGCAACACAGTCAGGTCCAACACCAAATTAAGAATCAGGTTCAGAACCCCGTTTAAATCTACAATAAGAAACAGATCCAAGCCCGGGTCCAGAACAACATCCACATTCAGAACCAGAACCGGATCTCACCCGCATTTAGATCCACTGCAACGAGTTCTTCTCTGTCCCTTTGGCCTCCGGCCCCTTCCTGCAGGAGAGACGGGTCAACCTGAACCACATCGAGTCCCGGATGTCGAAGCGGGTTCCTAACGAGGTGGAGATCTTCGCCGACTGCAAATGCAGCAAGAAAGAGTTCAACGAGCTGCTGCAGCACCTCAAAGACCACGTCAACATCATCTCCTTCAACACGCCTGCTCACGTGTGGTCAGCTGAGGAAGGTAGGAACGACACAGAGGCAACACATTCAATTCAATTCAATTCAATTTTATTTATATAGCGCCAATTCATGAAACATGTCATCTCAAGGCATTTTACAAGGTCAAATTCAATCAAATCATACAGACAAATTGGTCAGAAAGTTTCCTCTCTAAGGAAACCCAGCAGGTTGCATCAAGTCTCTCCAAGCAGCATTCGCTCCTCCTGAAAGAGCGTAGAGCCACAGTGGACAGTCGTCTACATTGTTGATGGCTTTGCAGCAATCCCTCATACTGAGCATGCATGAAGCGACAGTGGAAAGAAAAACTCCCCTTTAACAGGGAGGAGAACCTCCAGCAGAACCAGAACCAGGCTCAGTGTGAACGCTCATCTGCCTCGACCCACTGGGGCTTAGAGAAGACAGAGCAGAGACACAGAAAGCTCAGAAGCTCACATTGATCCAGGAGTACTTTCTATGTTATATGGTAATAGTGGATGATCTGTCGTCCCCTGATGATGTCACAGCTAACAGAACACCAGACCAGGTGAAGTTACTATGAAGGAAAAAAGAGAGAGAGTAAAAAGTTAGAAGCTGAAATGACGACAAGCAATGCAAAACTGGAGAACAGTAGACCTCAGCAGAGTGAGAGAAATAGACCCTGATGTCCTCCAGCAGCCTAGGCCTATAGCAGCATAACTATAGAGGTAGCTGAGGGTAACATGAGCCACTCTGACTAGAAGCTTTGTCAAAAAGGAAAGTTTTAAGATTAGTCTTAAAAATAGACGGGGTGTCTGCCTCACGGACCAAAACTGGGAGTTGGTTCCACAGGAGAGGAGCCTGATAGCTAAAGGATCTGCCTCCCATTCTACTTTTAGAGACTCTAGGAACCACCAGCAGACCTGCAGTCTGAGAGCGAAGTGCTCTGTTAGGAACATACGGGGTAATCAGAGCTCTGATATATGATGGAGCTTTAATTTTAAGGGCTTTATACGTTAGAAGGAGAATTTTAAATTCTATTCTTGATTTAACAGGAAGCCAATGAAGGGAAGCTAAAATTAGAGAAATATGATCCCTCTTGTTGGTTTTCATCAGAACTCTTGCTGCAGTATTTTGGATCAGCTGAAGAACTTTTTTTTTTGACTTCCTGATAGTAAAGAATTACAATAGTCCAGCCTTGAAGTAACAAATGCATGGACTAGTTTTTCAGCATCACCCCAGGACAGAATATTTCTAATTTTGGCGATATTCAAGAGGTGAAAAAAGCAAAACCCTGGAAACCTGTTTAATATGGGATTTAAATTCCATATTATTCACAACATTCACAACATTATCATGGGCTGGAAAGCATTTTAGATACAGGTATAATCACAGATTGGCCGTTTTAAATCAACCATTAATCACAGTATTTCCCTTATCTGAGGTCAGTTTAGATATGTAGCAGGTTGAGGAGGGAAATCCAGACCTCCCCCTATTTCAAATCAGATAAATACCTCAGCTGAGGTTTTCATGTGGCTCTTCTCCAAGCTCCATCAAGATGATGGAGCTCCTCGTCTTTTCTATTCCTAAGTCCAGCTGAAGAGGCTTATTTCAGTTGCTTGTATGTAGGATTTTGTTGTTAGTCAATGTCATGACCGTAGGTGAGGGGTGGATTGCAAATTTAATCTTTTAAGCTACTTTTGTTCTTAATTACTATGCAACCAAAGAATGTCCTCAAGCTCAGGTCCCTCTATCAATCCCATTCTCTGATACTGAGGAACACCAGGATCCCTGGTACCCAAGTCACTCCAACCTGCAGGGACCATTCCAGCTTTTTATGCTTGATAACTATTGCATTAAACTTTGAAAGGAGCTGACTCTGATCCGGGAACCCCGTAGCACCCCGCATAAAGTGCAACAGGAAACAGGGTCCAGACATTTCTTAACCCATAGTCCTTTTACTCCCTCACCAACTCCTCAAGGTTAAAACTTTGATCTGAAAGCCTTGCTGCTCCAGGTTTCTTCTCACGTTTGGTTTTCAGCTGTTGGTTTCCTTTTCTTTCTTTTATCTTTATTAATTCTCAGGAAAGTATTGTTTACATAAACTTAGGCCTCTACATCACAAGACTAACTCCAACATTTGAAACAAGGTGGACGAGTAGGCAATTGCATTATTACAGTCAAAACAAAACTACAACTTCACTTCCCTCAGAAAGATTATAAAGCAAGGAGTAAAGAGAATGTGAAAGAGTAAACAAGAACATAAAACACAAAACACCAAAAAAAAACACAATATAAAATAATTATTTAGTATGGTTGGCATAGGAGAGTGGATTGTCGAGGAGATCTAATCAAGTTTGGTCTCCAAAAATTACATCAGATCTTTTAAGTTTTACGTAGTCTACCCAAATCTGCCACCAGCTGTTGGTTTTCAACAAGTAATTGCCCAATAAATTAAATTCTTCCTGTCGCCACCCTTTGAGGCAGCAGCTGCCGTCGAGCTTTTGCCATTACAGACAGCAATTCATTTAGGTAAATACGGAGGAATTCAGGCCTATTCCTGCTCCCATAATTGTTTTAACTGAGCCACAGTGGAGGTGTTTTGAACATGAACAGCCTTTTTAGGACCAACACCTTCCAAAAGGTTACACTTATGTCTTTTCAGTCCACAGAATAATTTCCCAATAATCCTGGCCTTCATCAAGATGGCACTTTGATGCCGACCTCAACCGAGAGAAATGAAGCCTGAACCACAAAAGCTTCATCAGGTTTTTTTCTGAGCTTCTGAGCAATTCGTTGACGCCCTCTTGGAGAGATTTTGGAAACCCAGCCACTCTTGGGGAGGTTCACCCAATTAAAGTTTTCTCTATTTATGGATAATGGCTCTACTTGTGGTTAGCTGAAGTCCCAAAACCTCACAAATAGCTCTGCAACGCTTTCCAGAGTTAAAGATGTGAAAACCATTTGCAACTGATTTTTTATTTGCAAAGTTTGGGCATAGCGTTTTGATTTTTACGATAATTTTAGCCTACTTCATGCTGTCAGATAGGTTCTATTTAAGTGATTACTTAATCACGTAGGGCCTAGCAGTGATCAGCCCTGTGTGTCACTAGTGAAATTAAACCAAAAAATGTGGTTAAAAAACTGTTAGTAAATTATTTAAAAAGGGGGATGGTTATTTTTCTGTATAGGGCAATTTTGCGAATCTGCTATTTTTATTTTTCACAGCGATTTTGTAGTCCAAAGCTCAAGGAAACCAAAGCTTTGAGTGGATAAATGAAAATGTTCAGTTTGGTTCCAGCATACTACAAAAATGGCCGAACGGGGTGGAGGGGAACGCTCTGTGATCTGGAGGGGGGGCGGGGTGTTAAGTACCTCATTTGCATTTAAAGAGACGGTACCAAAACGAGTTGCTCTCAGACAAACCTCAGGTGTAAATGAGGGTAAATGTGAGGGTAAATTATCAAGGAATTCAGACCAAAGCATTACAATTCAACATTGTATAGACCACAACAGAATAATTAAAATATGAAAAGGAAGAAATAAAAAGAATGATAGTTCACCTTTAATTAATAAAATTATCCTATAGAAACTGCATTGCAGATTTGATGTGAAATATTCAAATGTGACAAAATGTGAAAGAATGTATGAGGGGAAAAAAGTTTTTAATAGCGCTGTATGTTTGAAATTAGCATTTTTTTTATTTGATTTGAATCTGAACTTTGTAAACAGTTTAATAGGCGGGCTGTATCTGTTCAACCACGTGTCTAAAACAGGTATTCCTAACAGAAGGTTCAGTAACCTTTGTGGTGTTTTCCCAGATGAAGACGACGTTCCCTGGTTTCCCATGAAAATCGCGGAGTTGGACCAGTGTTCCCACAGAGTGCTGATGTACGGGTCGGAGCTGGATGCGGACCATCCTGTGAGTTTATCGTGAGGCGTGTGTGATGCTCCTCTACCTGAAGCGTGGCTTCATTTAGTGTCACATGACTTTCTGATGAGTCAGGTGACCCTGCAGAGAGTCTGAGGATGTTCCTGTCTCTGTTCTTCTCCTCCCTTCTGACAGGGGTTTAAAGACAACGTGTATCGTCAGCGCAGGAAGTACTTTGTGGAGGTGGCCATGAACTACAAATTGTGAGTCGACTGGTTCCCCAGTTGTGATTAAATTCCTGATTTCTTTATGTGGCCTTCCACTGATCCAGCTTTTCTTTTAAGGTGGTCTTAATCAGCAACAAATGACAAATTTGACAATCTGTTTCTGAAATAAAAATGCAGTGTGATGTACCAGCACAACTACATTAACGACCATTGTTGTATCTAAACTTTAAACCAAACCCCAGACGTAAAGCTTCCCATTTGTATGTTTTTAATCGTTGTCTGTCTCCTCGGCAGCGGGCAGCCCATCCCTCGGATCGAGTACACCCCGGAGGAGGTGAAGACGTGGGGCGTGGTGTTCCGAGAGCTGACCAAGCTGTACCCGACCCACGCCTGCAAAGAGTACCTGAAGAACCTGCCGCTGCTCACCAAACACTGTGGCTACAGAGAGGACAACATCCCCCAGCTGGAGGACGTCTCCCGCTTTCTCAGAGGTGGGTCTCTGTCCCGTGCAACAACGTTGTTTCGATCCCTTCTCCTCAGTGTTGTAGTACTCGAGTCCAAGACTGAACTCGAGTCCGAGTCATTAGCTAAATTTAGAGACTCGTGACTTGACTTGGATTTGAGCACTGATGACTCGAACTTGGACTCGGACTCCTACATTCAGATCATTCTGACTCGGAAATTGAGAAAAAGACTCGACTTTTTTTAATATCATTAGGCTATAATTTTAATATGTCATTAGAATATTATTTGGTGTATGATTTTAATATCTAAATTATTAGTGCAATGTGGTGGAGTGTGGATTTTTTTTTGTTTAAAAACATGTAGGCTATGCTTACTTAAGTGCGAAACTTGGACTGGACTTGATCAATAAGGACTCGACTCGGACTTGACTCGGATTTTCTTTTAATGTCTTGGACTTGACTCGGACTTGAACAATGGAGACTCGAACCTGGACTCGGACTCGAGGCATAGTGACTTGACTACAACACTGCTCCTCCTAAACGACTGCGTAGTAATACTGGAAAAGAACGGCCCCCTTTAAACTTAAATAAGCTTCCAGCAGAACCAGGCCCAGTGGTACTTTCTATAGGAGCAATTAAAAACAGAGAGAGAACATGAAGCTAAAGGCTGCATAAAAGGAGAGTAGTAGGAGAAAAAAGCTGGGTGAGCTAAAATAGCGGGATACCTTCAGTAATAAACCGAGCCACCCTGACCTTGTTAAAAAGGAATGTTTCAAGCCATGTCTTAAAAGGCAGAGATAAATGTTGTAATTGAAAGATCTTCCCCCCCACCCCAAAAAAAAAACCCTGCTGCAAACAATCAGAATAATATTCCTTTTCCATCCCATTCAGGAAGTGCCCTGACATCACTTCCTGTGTGTTTCAGAGCGTTCCGGCTTCACGGTGCGACCTGTGGCAGGTTACCTTTCTCCCAGAGACTTCCTGGCTGGCCTGGCCTACAGAGTGTTTAACTGCACTCAGTACATTCGTCACAGCACTGACCCGCTCTATACACCAGAACCGTGAGTCCAAACCTGCAATCTGCTGCACTTAAATGTCACCAAACTCAGAATCACATCATTTCCCTGCTTCTCCACTCATCCATTTCCTTCACAGTCTTTCCGTCCCTCAAAGCCTCTCGTCTTCACCCCTTTGTTTGTTTTTTTCACCACCAAACCTGTTGCAGCTCTTTCTGTTTGTACCAACTAAGGCCCAGTAAACTGGTTGTATCGCAAGTTCAGATCTCAGCAGACGCAGAGGAATGAACGCCATTAATTTGACACTGGAGGTGTCAAAAAATATTATCTTATTATAGTGAGGAGGTTTGGTTGACCAGGTGTGATCCTGTAATTTAAGAGCTGTGATTGGTTGATACAAGAAACAAACAAAAACAAAAGCACAAATGTGCTCTTAGTGATCAATGGAGAGAAATTAATCAATTAACTGGATTAATAAATGTGTGTCATGATGATGACACTTAGCTAAATTAAATAATTGTCACGCAGCATCAAAATGTTTGAACACACCTTATTTCCATCTTCATCATTATTTTTGATTTACTTACTCATGTTTACTGGTCATTTTACTACTTCATATTTTTGATAATAACATGAACTCACCTGTCAACATTTTACCCGGATTGCCTGCTTTTATAAGGCAGTTTTATTTGGCAAAATTACCAACATAAAAAAGAGAAAAAAATGAAAGGAGCAGTGCATCTATCCACAGTGTTGAAAGGTAAATTGGTCCCTGGATCACGGCGTAAATGAAGCACATTGCTGCAGATAATTGGGCCTTTTTCTCTGTGTGTCCTTTCTCTGCTTTTACGCACCAGCCTGGAATGTGAGAAGCGCTCCGTGCAGAAGTCAAAAGCCACGGAGGAGAAGGCGTCACACAAGCAGACTTCTAGATCACCATTTAGGCTAATGTCATCATCATTAACAATAGAGAAAATACTTTCGCACCTCTTTTACCTCTTTTATCTTGTCTAGAGTGTATTATATATTTTATTCTGTGTTTTTTTTCCATTATTTCTAATAATGTTTATTATTGAGATCGTTTCTGTAAATAATATAATATAAAAATTCCTCTGTACTATATTCTTTGTACATTTCTCCAATTTTGATCCATGATTATTCATTTATCCTCAATGATGTTACTAGCCTTTAATCGGTTGGGCCGCTGAAAACCAATTAATTTCTACCTATGGATGATACAGTTTATTTTATCTACATATTAATAATTGCATGATTGTTAAAGAAGTTAACAGCCAATCAACTCTTTCTGTTTCCACCATTTTCTCTGCTTAAGACACTCTTAGAGCTACCTTTAGTCTTAGGATTCTTTGTGAATACGGGCACTGGAAATCAAAACTAGCTAATATTTTTATGTTGATAGTATCAAATAATTCTATAATATTTAACCCTCTAGTCTAAATGATACGTTTTCAAAAACTCACAATTATTTGAGAAGAGTTTCATACGGGAAGGAGAGGCTGAGATTCGGACTAAACGGATATTTGCTCATTCTAACCCAGATGGTAGTAATTACCCTCTGGAGACGTTCAGGTTTTTCTCTTGAGAAATCTCTCCGTTTAATCTCTGTGGTTCTGTCTATAAACACTGCTGCGTCTCATCAGCTGCTCATAAATGCTACCTGAAACTGTGAGCAGCCGATCTCTAAACAGACTGACAATGACCAGCTGCTGTTTATAAATCCTGACTGAAATGCTGTTGAAGACTCCTGTAATCCAGAAAAAATCTTATTCTCAGCACTGAGAATGTGGAGCTGTCACAGATTATGTTTATCATTCATTTAGTGAGTCAGCGGGGTGTTTCGTTTTGTGATTCATCTTTTTAAACCCAAACACTACTTACATCCATTGCTCTATAGGTACTCACGAAAACCTTAATTGAGTGCATTGATTTAGACGATTTAAGGGATTTTCCAATTGTGAGAAAACCGTGATTATGTTTTAATTTAACCCTGAAGAACAGACTTCAGTGAGTTATGTATTCCACCATTAAGGAAGCATCTGATCTGGGGGTCCAAACGGTCACGACCTAGTCTTTGTGTTCTCAGAGATACGTGTCACGAGCTGCTGGGTCATGTTCCTCTGCTGGCTGACCCGAAGTTTGCCCAATTCTCTCAGGAGATCGGCCTGGCCTCTCTGGGAGCGTCTGATGAGGATGTCCAGAAACTGGCCACGGTGAGTGGGGGCGATGCACCTTAACACATCAGCCACCCTGACATTACCTGTTTAATGCCAGGGAAGAATGATCCGAACACTGATCTGTACTCGGTTAGAGTCAATACTTGAATCAGTACGACCCAAACATTGATCACATGGTTTAGCTTCTATTTATTACCATCATTCGGACTCTTCTTGTTAATCTTACCTATACACTCTGCTCTGATTGGCTATGCACTGTCATGTGACTAAGTGGTTCTGGCAGCATATGGGTTACCTCCACTAACTATTGGCAGAGAGACCAGGAGAACTTCAGCTGGGAACAGAACAGCTTCTCTGCAGTTACAGATAGCGACCTGATGGTGGCGCTGCTCTCCAAAAACCCCGACTGATGCTTCTGGTTCTGTTTGTTTCAGTGTTACTTCTTCACCATCGAGTTTGGACTTTGCAAACAGGACGGTCAGCTGAGAGCTTATGGAGCCGGATTACTGTCGTCCATCGGAGAGCTCAGGGTTGGACACACACACACACACACACACACACACACACACACACACACACACACACACACACACACAGTGAAGACCGTGACTTTACTTCCATTGACTTCCCTTAATTTTCAAGCCTTTATATGGTATGACCCTAAACCGAACCTTTACCAGTTTATACCTATCCCTAACCCTAATTGACACCTTACTGCCTTAAACCTAGCCCAGAAAAAAAGTGGGGACCAGAAAAAGGTCCTCGTTTTATATCAAAGTTCTCACTTTACTTGTAAAATAAGCAAAAAATGTGGGTGCAAGTACAAGAACGCACGTACATCCTTATTTTAAATACTTACTAAGGAAGTTGCCTCTACTTTCATTAATTTTCATTCCTTTCTATGTTCTTACCCTGATCCTAACCAGGACACACCGGATCTTAACCCTCAGTTAGACAATCAAACACTAAATTAATTCTCTAGAAACACCTGATCTGCAAGCAGAGGGTTGGACCCAGATTATAAGTGCATTCGGTGTAAATGGGTCGGGTTCTGGTTTGTGTTTCTTGCTGAGATTTGCTGAATCTTGATTTTCTCAGTTTTGTTTAGCTTCTGTTTCAGTTCCTCGTTGTTCTCTTTTCTCCAACCTTCTTCCACGGGGTCCAGATCAGCTGTCATCAATGTGATGTTAAACAGTTTACAGATAAATACCTGCAGGGTGATCCAATAAAGTTTTTTTTTCCGGGTATCCAGTCAAACATAGATGTTTCAAAACCGTAGTTTTGTGTAAGATCAAAATGCAGCCAAACAACGAATTGCCATGGGAAACAGGTTTGAGTTTTATAACTTATGGAGTTCCTCAGGATTCTGCTCTAGGGTCTCTTCTTTTCATTTACATGTTTCTTCTGGTTCGGATCAACATTAGGTTGTAAAACCAGACATATGCTGGTTTCTAATCCCTTACAGACTCTTTCAATTCACTAGGCAACTAAATAACTTTATTAGAGATGTTTCTGCACCTGATAAAAACAGAG
The DNA here is from genome assembly GCF_011125445.2 of Fundulus heteroclitus. NCBI lineage: Eukaryota > Metazoa > Chordata > Actinopteri > Cyprinodontiformes > Fundulidae > Fundulus > Fundulus heteroclitus. The sequence goes on along the minus strand of NC_046362.1, from coordinate 32,540,894 downwards.
AACTGACCTGAAACACAACAAGATGCAATTCGTATTAAAGAGTTTAGAAATCATTAATGATAGAATAATTGATCAGACTATTTTTCTCCAGCATGCTCTGTCTGATAAAGCCTGTGTGAAGATGTTCGATCCGAAGACGACCTGCAACCAGGAGTGTCTAATCACCACCTTCCAGGATGTTTATTTTGTCTCCGAGAGCTTCGAGGAGGCCAAGGAGAAGATGAGGTGAACAACAAAGCACACACATACATGTAGAAAACATCTCAACAGGATGAGTTTAGCTCGTTCCTTTTAGCTGCTCAGAGAGATGTTGCTTCATCTGGATTTTAATTGAGGAGGGAATAAAACTGAGACTCAGGGTCCAGATTCAGTCCAGACAGATGTTTACGCTATAACACCTCCAGGTGTTATAGCCTGAAGGTGTTTCTTCAGACCTCAGGACCAGATCAGTTTTGTTCTGTAAACCCTGACTGCAGACACAGGACCGCTGACTTTCCAGATCTGTGTTGGTTCTTCCCCAAAGAGAGTTCGCCAAATCTATAAAGAGGCCGTTCTCCGTGTACTACAACCCGTATACGCAGAGCGTGGACCTGCTTAAAGACACGCGCAGCATCGAGAACGTGGTGCAGGACCTGCGCAGCGACCTCACAACGGTATGTGACGCCCTCGGGAAGATGAACACCTACCTGGGCATCTGAGGCCGACTTCCAACCCACCAACAAGCTCTGATTGGTCCGCATGGGCGTCATCTGTTTATTTAACATTTTTTATTTACTACACAGAGCCTGATCAGGCCCAAACAGGTTGACTAGGTTTTGTCAGATTGTAAATCTCCTTCAAGTGTCTGTAAAAACCTCTGCCCAGCATTTCTCATGTCCGCAGGTCTGAGTTCATCCGGTTAATGTGTGACTGTCTGCTCTGTTCATGTGAAGTGTCTTCAGGTGATTTTTACTGTAACTGAGTTCAAAATGTAAAAATAAACAGAAGAATCCCACTGGCAGCCTGTCTTCCTTTAATGCTAGGGTCAGCGATTTTTCCGTCAGTTTCCCCAAATCCCTTTTTCAATAACTACGCATGCAGAAGAACAGCTTACCTCGCTTTTCCACTCTTCAGGGGGACCGCATCTTAAAAATCTCCCAAATCCACTCTGGTCATATCTCTTTCTACTGAGGCCTTCCTCTTCTTCTCATAAACATGAACACAGTTTGCTTCATGCGACTCTCAGCCATGTACAAAATCTACGGTGAGAGCAGTGGAGCTACCATGAACGGCTAACCACTGACCTAGCCGCTAAGCTAACCTCTAACCTCACCAACATGGTGCTTGTGGGCACCAGGTAGCCCCCAGGGACCACATGTGGTGCCCTCACGTTTGTTTAAAAAATAGCACTACCCTCCAGTGAGCCGCATATAAAATGTTATTTTAATTAGTTGCTCTTCCTTTTTAATCATACTTGTATTTACATAGATTTAAAAGGATAAAAGCATTAAAAAAATGTATATTACATAAAGTTTAGGTGAGCTCTGACTCTTTTAGTTCCAAGGTCAGTACAGGTAGCCCTCCGTAGGACACAGTACCGATGAAGTAGCGCTCGACTTCTAAAAGGTTGGTGATCCTTGCTCTAACCTAGCCGCTAAGCTAACCGCTTACACTAGATGTGCACATGCGCAGCCAGCAAGCGGAAACCATGAAGGAACGAGCACAGACACTGGTGTTACGTGAGCGTGTCAGATTGGCATGTGGAACAATGCATGTGGATTGGTTTGAGTTTTTATGGGTCTGCAGCTCCCACAGAAAAAAAAATGTTAACCTCCATTTTGTGAATACATGATGTATTGACTACTTGCAGGCTTAAAAGAACAATTTTACCCAGTATTACAAAAAGTGTTTCTGAACAGGATGACCAACTTAACTGATCCACAGAAAAGGAATCAATAAGTTTGGGAGCAAACCTCATAAACCCATCAGATCATGATAATTTTCCTGGTGTTGCTCAGGACTTCAGCAGCACCACTTTGAATAAGTTACAGCTGGTTAAATTGTCTTTTCTTTTTCTTTTTTTACAGAGAACTGTGTAGATGCCATTACAGCAATATAACTTATTGAAGATAAGGCATGCAGCAGTTATTCTTGATCATGTTTTGGCAGAAAACCATTTTAATTCTGCCAATATTACTCACAATGACTATCTGCTGATTTAGGAATCTAATTTAGGGGGGATGTTAAAATGTATGTCTGACTTCGTAACTCAAGCACAACCTTCCACAGGAGCCGCTGGTCATCTTCTACACTGAGTTTGTCCATCGCTGTGTGGTTTGATTCAACAAAACAGGACAGACCGTGACAAAGTATGAGGTCTACAGAAAAAGGATCATCAGGGCTGACCTTCCCTCCATTCAGGGTTTGTACAATTTCAGGGTCAGGAAAAAGGACAGCTAACCTTTCTGCAGATCCAACACATCCTGGACACAGACTTTTACCCACAGGTCGATGCTGCAGAGCCCACTTCTTATTCTTTATAAAACAAATGCTGTATACACAGCTCCTATGATCCTTTAATTTATATTCTTTGAGGTTTACATATATCAGAATCAGAATAAAACTTTATTTGCCAAGTTTGAAGGCGCAAATAGGGAATTTGACTTTGGATTCCAGTACTCACAGATAAGCAAATGCAAGAAAAATGGCAAACTACAGTCTATATTAGAAAAAAACAGATAGATAGATAGATAGATATCTAGGGACTCTCTGAAAAACTCAGCATTTTTTCTAAACACAAGATTTTTAAACCTAACAGCAACATATAACCTATAAAGCGAATTCTGATATTGAGATAATTGACCTTAAAATGGAGCCCTAAGGAACTCCATATGTAACCTTCACCCACTCAGATTTGTAATTGCCAAATGACACAGAGAGGTTTTGGTCCACTAAATAAGTTTAGGACCCATTTGGCACAGATGTTTCCATTTTCATGTCCTCTTTAACTCCATCCATAAATCTTCCCTTTGGTATCTTGTTCACCATTCCTTTCATTATCACACAACACACCTGACATTTTTCTTCACCTGTTCCAACCTGCTTGGATACCTTTCTTTATCCTTTTTCTACACTCACTGTTGCTATTGACTGTTAGCCCCCCAAGTACTTAAAATCCTCCACCTCCACCACCTCATCAGTCAGTAGTTTCTAATTGCCTGTAACAAATGGTGAACAGAGATCCACTAAGACCAACAACGAGCTTTAAGGTTCATGAATGCTCAGATGAATGCCGCTTTAGATCTCTGAAAATCAGTCCATAGGGAAGGTGCTAATTTAACATTTTCCAAAAACAATGTCTAACCCATTATTTCCAGTTAAGTCCTGCAAACACAGCTGGTTCTGGTTCAGCCGGTGAATTTCTGAAGCTTCAAACCAGCTGACATGGATGCATGGATGGGATCAGAGGATCAGTTTTCAGCGGTTTTAAATTATTCCAGCTGTAACTGTCAGTTTATTTTAGAATTTTCATTTTATTCCAAAACATTCAGAATAATATCTAAATAAAAAACAACAATAAATATCTTCAGGTCGTTCACAGTTTGGTCGCCTCCATCTGACAGATCTGCAGATCAGTCAAAAGCTTCCTCCTGATGGACACATAGAAACAGGATAAGAGATCATTTTGTAATGAAGCAGAGAAAAAAAATAAACACAGTAAACTCTCGATCCATCATCTTGTTCTGAGATGTTCAGATGTGATACCTGTGAAACATCTGCACCTAATTAAAGTTCACCTGGTCAGGGACATTTCACTCAATGTCACCATTTCCCTTTATATCAACAGGCCCACTAGCCACCAGCTAATCCCAGACCCAACAAACAGACCAGAAAAGTACATTACATCAAAATACATTTATAAAACCATATTGAGAAAAGCACATTTAGTCAATCTGTGAAGTACCTTAAAATAAAAATAGCTGAACTAGAGAAACACCTGAGAACCTGATTTCAAAACTTCCCCTTCTTTATGGTTGGTGGAAAAAGAAAATTTTTTTTTTGCCATCTTTACAACATTTTAAATGTGTTAATTTAAGTAGTTCCACTACTTCCTCTGCTGCTGTACAGGTTTTGCAGGTTCCTAAGCCAATAAGAAGCATGCAGGAAAACAAACAAACAGGAGACCCTGAATATGAGAAACACTGCAAAAACGGATCTAAAAATAAGTAAAATGTTCCTTAAAATTTGTGTTTTTGTCCTAGATTTGAGCATGTATATACAATTATCTGCCAATGGAATGAGTATTTTGAAACCTAAAATAAGATAATTAGACATCCTGCACTTGAAATAAGATGATGAAGATGAGTTGTTCCTAATTTAAGTGCAAAAATCTTATTCCATTGGCAGATCATCTTATTTACCTGCTCAAATTAAGGACAGATACACTCATTTTAAGAAAATATTACTTATTTTTAGTTCTGTTTTTGCAGTGAACTTAGTTTAAACTGTGCCCGCAACATCTGTCATCCATTTTGTCCATTTTATTATTTTCTTGAACAAGTTTCATCTCAGCCAGTCAAGTCATTGTAATTTTTCTTAAAGTATACAGTAAACCATCTCCGTAAGGCATTAAAAAAGCTAAAAAGTTAAAACAAAGAAGAAAGAAGTAACACTATTTTCTAACAAATGACGACAGGTTCCAGATTTGAAATCCTTTAGACGAGATAATCTCCTCTGAACGGTTCTCTCCGTGAGAAATTACATTATTTTCCAAACTAATTCAGCTAAAAACCACTAATCAGGCCCGAAATCTGGGAGTAGTGATGGACTCAGACCTGAACCTTCAAAAGCATCTTAAGACAATTACAATGTCGGCTTTCTATCACCTGAGGAACATTTCCAGGATTAAAGGACTGATGTCTCAGAAGGATCTGGAAAAACTAATCCATGCGTTTATTTTTAGTCGAATTGATTACTGCAACGGTGTTTTCACAGGTCTGCCTAAAAAGTGGATCAGACAGCTGCAGCTGATCCAGAACGCTGCTGCCCGCGTCCTCACCAAGACTAAGAAAGTAGAGAACATGGACCCGGTTCTGAAGTCCTTACACTGGCTCCCTATATCTCAGAGAATAGACTTTAAAATACTTCTGTTAGTCTATAAATCCCTGAATGGCTTAGCACCTAAATACATCACAGACTTGTTATCAGTGTATCAACCCTCCAGACCACTCAGGTCTTCTGGCTCCAGCCTACTCTGCAGGACCAGAACCAGAACCAGAACACGGAGAAGCAGCATTTAGTTCCTATGCTCCACTTATCTGGAACAAACTTCCAGAAAACTGTAAAGGTGCGGAAAGCCTGAGTTCCTTTAAATCAAGATTAAAAACACATTTGTTTAGGATTGCCTTCAACTGTTCTAGTTAACTGAATCACCACTTCTTTGTTCTAATTTCTATCTACATTTTATTCCTACTTGCTTTTATTCTGTTTTATTTTGCTATATTTTAATCATGTAAAGCACTTTGCATTGTCCCTGTACTTTATTTTGCTATATAAATAAAATTGCCTTGCCTTGCCTTGCCTAATGTCACTCTGACTGCTGTCTGCTGACAGCTCAGAACTATTCAACACAACTGGATCAGAACCACCCCCTCTTACCCAGCCTCCATGCTGCTGGAGCCAGCCAGCGTGGTTCTCCTCGATGTATCGGGCTCCGAAGTTCAGTACCGCCCTGCGGTGGACCACCGCCACGGCTGACAGCCTGCTGGTCACCTCAAAGGCCCAGGCGATCCTCTGCTTCTGGGCCGGAGGGTCAGAACCCGCTGCCCGCCCCGACGGCGCCACAAGGTTCTGCACGGTGGAAGTCAGCTTCTCAAACATGCCGTAGTTCAGGTTCTGAAGTTGCTGCCTCAAGGCCGGGTTCTGTTTGAGCTGAGTGGGAACCGAGACAGTGGTTAAGAGACGGTTTGGACCTGCGGTGTGGTTCTGGATCTGGTTCAGAGCACACCTTCTCTTCGATGTCATCTCCAAACGTTATCAGCAGCTGGACGAGTCTCCGGATGATCTCTGCAGCAACACAGGGAAGTGGTCAGAACCTCCTCCATCCAGACAAACGCAGACAGAACAAGGATAGAAACGCGGGAGAGGCGGTTCTGAAAGATTCTCCCATCAGAAGACCATTCAGGTCTGACAATGGTGTTCTGTAACTGTTCAGAACCGAGTATGTGAGCTGTTATTGTGCAGATAAATCTGGGTTCTGGCCATTTTGAAGGAAGCTACAGCTGGACAGAGATCTGAAATCATTGAGAGTGAACTGGTCGATGAGGTCAAACCGGTTATTCCCAGACTTGGTTCTGCAAACTGAACTTTTGATGATGCTCCCTTTTACTTCCAGTCTTGCACTGCAAACACGGAACTAAAAATAAGTCAAATTTTCTTGAAATTAGTGTATTTGACCTTGATTTGAGCAGGTAAATAAGATTATCTGCCAATGGAATGAGTATTTCGACCCCTAAAACAAGATATTTAGATATTCTGCCCTCTAAATAAGACCATGGAGATGAGTTGTTCCTATTTTAAGTGCAAAAATCTTATTCCATTGGCAAATAGTTTCATTTACCTGCTTAAATGAAGGACAAATACACTCATTTCAACAAAATATGACTCATTTTTAGTTCCGTTTTTGCAGTGTGGCGCCCTGGCCCGGCACCGATCCGTCCGCCGATGGAGCGGCTTCCAGATGTTTCTGCAAATGCTCTGAACTGTTTCCCTCTGAACCTTTACCGTTTGTTCCTGCTTTAAATTCTCGGCTGGTTCTATTTTCAGAATTAATTTGTCGGTAAAACCCAGAGAGCCATCGGCTAAAGATCCGGCTGCCGTCTGGGGAACTGAAGGTGATTTTAATGGTTCTCACCATCTTGCGTCTGCAGGTTCTGGTCTGTGATCGGTGCCAAATCTGCGATCTGGGCCAATCGCTCCGGGACCGTTTTCTCAGTCCCCCCTGGACCCTGCGCTGTGGACCAATCAGAGACGTCGTTACATTTATGTAGCAGAAATCATCTAAAGTCTTTATCTTTAGATGATTTGCATGTACACTCAAGACTTGATGTGCTTCTGACCTTTGATCACAGGTTCAGAATCTCTAGGGGAGTCAGCCACTACTTTAAAAAAGTATTGCTGAGATGAAGGCAGCGATCTATGGATTGTTCTCCTGGATAGCGAGTGTGAAGGCCTCCCTGCTGACTGGTAAAATATCTTTGGACGTGACCTCAGGTTGCAGTATTCCTCCAGCAGCCTCAACACGTCGGCAGGTTCCTGCTGACTCTCCATGTTCACCTGCAGGGGATGGAGCAGATCACAGTTTTCCACATGTTCTCGGCGTGTTTTGACCCACAGAGATCTTCCTGATCTCATCTCTTCCAGACACACTGGGATCTCCTCAAGAGGTCTGAGTCTATGGTTCTGTCCCTCTGAAGGTCTTTCAGACTCTTTATTTGAACTTTTTCTGCTTAAGTTAATCAACAAGAGGAATCATATTTCTCCAATTTTAGCTTCCCTTCATTGGCTTCCTGTTAAATCAAGAATAGAATTTAAAATTCTCCTTCTAACGTATAAAGCCTTTAATAATCAAGCTCCATCATATATCAGAGCTCTGATTACCCCGTATGTTCCTAACAGAGCACTTCGCTCTCAGACTGCAGGTCTGCTGGTGGTTCCTAGAGTCTCTAAAAGTAGAATGGGAGGCAGATCCTTTAGCTATCAGGCTCCTCTCCTGTGGAACCAACTCCCAGTTTTGGTCAGTGAGGCAGACACCCCGTCTACTTTTAAGACTAATCTAAAAACTTTCCTTTTTGACAAAGCTTATAGTTAGAGTGGCTCATGTTACCCTGAGCTACCTCTATAGTTATGCTGCTATAGGCTTAGACTGCTGGAGGACATCAGGGTCTATTTTTCTCAATCTGCTGATTTCTCCTATTGTTCTCTATTTTGCATTGTTTGTTGTTATTTCAACTTTTAACTTCTTGTTCTGTTTTTTTTTTTTCCTCTTCACAGTAGATACACCTGGTCTGGCGTTCTGTTAGCTGTGACATCATCCAGGGGAGGCAGATCATCCACTATTACCATATAACATAGAAAGTACTCCTGGGTCAATGTGAGCTTCTGTGCTTTCTGTGTCTCTGCTCTGTCTTCTCTAAGCCCCAGTGGGTGGAGGCAGATGAGCGTTCACACTGAGCCTGGTTCTGGTTCTGCTGGAGGTTCTCCTCCCTGTTAAAGGGGAGTTTTCCTCTCCACTGTTTCTTCATGCATGCTCAGTATGAGGGATTGCTGCAAAGCCATCAACAATGCAGACGACTGTCCACTGTGGCTCTGCGCTCTTTCAGGAGGAGTGAATGCTGCTTGGAGAGACTTGATGCAACCTGCTGGGTTTCCTTAGAGAGGAAACTTTCTGACCAATCTGTCTGGGTTATTTGATTGAATTTTACTTTGTAAAGTGTCTTGAGATGACATGTGTTGTCAATTGGCGCTATATAAATAAAATAAAATGTAATTTAATTATTTTTCACTCAGTACCAGATATATCAGCTTGGCCATTGAAGTTAAATAAAAACAGACAAAGGCCCCACAGATGCTTCTTTCTCCATCTGGTTCCTGACAGTTTGCTTAGATGTTTTCACTTTTTCACTCTGATCTTCTTAGAATTTATTGTTTGTTGTATTTGTAATTCTGTAACCGGGACAGATTATTCTCTTTCCCAGTTCCTATCTGAGCAGGAACAGATAAATAAACGGAACACTTTCAGGGTGTTTAATAATCCATTTATCATTCGTTCATTTTTTTTTTTTTTTTTTTTTTTTTTTTTTTTTACTGAAAGCAACAATGAAAAAAACGAAAAAGAAACTTTTTTTTTTTTAAATAGTTCCGTCACCATTGGTTTCAATTTAAAACACAGAAGAACGAATGATAGGCAGATTGTGTTTGACTTTTGTTTCTTGTTTTTTTTTTTTTTTTTTTTTTTTTTTTAACAGTCTCGAGCTGGCACCATCTGAACATTTTGTCTCAGATTTCTTCTGAAAAGTCTTTTTCCCACGGGCTGGAGCAGAGAGACCTGGGACCTGTCCCCAAACCAGGTCTGCAGGCTGTGTGAACCATTCAGTTAGCCTAAACCAGCCGAATGTCCTTGAACACACCAGACGAGTAGATTGCTGGTTAAAAAAAAAAAAGCGGGTAAAACGTTTTATTTATTTTTTCATACAAACCTATAAACTGTTTTAGCTCATAAAGACTAAAACATATGGCGTTTGTCTGAAGTTGAGTTCCTGGTCTAACATTTTAGTTTCACTTTTCGCCGAAACAACAAAGTCGTAAAGTCCTGCAGCACCTGAACGAGCCTTAAGCCGCACAGCGCGCCTCCCTGAACCATAAGACACAACCGAGCCCTCGTACCGTCCGAAACCGAACCAGAACCAGGACTTACCTTCAACCTGCGGCTGCCAGCCATCAGAAGCACCGTCTTTGTGAAATATTGCCACGGCCGCTGGGTGGCGCTGCAGCTGCACAGAAAACAGCTTTTGACAGCAAGGTAACTGTTTACTCTTCCCCAAACATAACGAACGAAGCATAAACTTTAATGCGGCTTTTAATCAACATGCCAGCCATATTAATCTGTTCAGACAACCAAAACCCAACAATGTCTCACATTTAATGTTTTATCTGTCAGGACCAGTAAAAATGGGCCTCGCACAGTTCCCACTGCTGGTTAGAATCTATTGGTGTTGCTCTGAATATTTATCATCACGATCTTTGTTATATTAAACATGTATTCTGCTGAATATTTAATCAGTTTATTTAATGTTTAAGGTCAACTCGCCACAGCAAGACAGCTGTTGTAGTTTCACTGCCGAAGTGCACTCTGGGAGCTGTAGTTCTGCCTCTGTGACAGCTGTTATCAGAGGAGTTTTTCCCTCTGAGGGTCTGATGATCTTCCTCCTAGGACCTGCTGGTTCTGGTTCTGTTTCATGTTCGTTTTGTCCACTTTTTAAACAGTTTCTGACCCAGTTTTAACCGACTCCATCCATTTTTGGGGTTTTGTTATGCCGTTTGCTTTTTTGTCTTATTTCACTATTAGTGATTTTTATTTCTGACAGTTTCAGATGGATATTTTCTTCGACCAAACACCAGAACCGGTCTGATTCCTGTGTAGTTCTCAGATGTTCTCTTGTGATGTTCTTAATGGTGCTGTCCTCTCCTGTGGTGTCATGAGATGTTGTTCCCTGACGTTTTCCTCGGATGATGTCCTCTAATGTTCTCCTTAGGTATTCTCCTCTGATATTTTCGACAGACGTTCTTTGTAGATGTTCTCCTCAGACGGCCTCCTCTGGATTTCTCCTCAGATGCTTTTCCTAGGATGTTCTCCTTGGTGTCATGATGCAATTTTCTCCTGCTCTCCTTAGGATTTCTCCTCAGAGGTTCTCACATGGTTCTATCTGAGGCTCTCCTCTCCTCTAATGTTCTCAGATGTGGTCCAGTTTAGTTTTGCTGCAGATCAAACATAGCTCTAACATCACCCAGTGGATTAGAGAGGATCTGTACCTCCTCCCATTCATTCTCTCTTACACAGAACCTGACTTCAGTTTGAGCTGCAGAACCAAATTATTCTCTTTCACGCTCACTGGGTTTAACTCCACCCACCTGCTGTGTTGGCAACCCGAAAACAAGCGCTCCTCCTCAGTCAGTTTGCTGCTGGACTTTGTTTCACATTCTTCAGTTCCTGTTCTATCTGCAGAAGAACTTCCTCATTTGAACACGTTATTTAGTTTTTGCCCTCGGGGTAGTCAGCAGGAGCTCCGACCGACCTGTTTGGCACCAGAACCAGTTTAATGATTGAACCAGTATGATTGAACCAGTTTTATGATTGATCCAGTTTAATGAGAGGAACATGAACCTGGACGTCTCTCAGCTGCAGCTCTGACCTCTGGAGTTCTCCACCCAAGGCTCAGCTGCAAAGACCCGATGGCAGAACCAGGGAGGGGGTCTGAGGACCCGAATGGCTCGGATCCGATGACTGCAGGTACCGCCGTCTTTGTCTCATAGTGTTTTCTGTTAACGGGACAGTTCAGCTATATAACTGATTAATCTGAGTTCTGTAGGATTCACATGAACTCAAACTTCAAAGATTGGCTGCAGCGGAACCAGAATATTATATCAAGTGCAATAAAACCTGAATTCGGTTAATCCAACAGGTTAATTATAATGATCTTCATTACCAGGAGGATCTTAGAAACAGGTTCCATTCATCCGTTTACCAGGAAGCTTCAAAGATGCATAAATTAAAATAAACTATTCTTTATAACTGAAGAGGTTCCAGAACATAACTGCGTGTTTACTTAAAGAAAAAGAAGCAGGTTATTTTTCTCTGGTTTTAAGCGCCGCATAAGCTGTGAAGCTGTGGCATCAGAAACTTCAGTGGTTTCTGCTCTGAATAAAAGCGCTTTTTGTGTTCCGAAAAAAGGAAAATGTCAAAACCCAAAGCAGAAGAGTTTTCAAGGCATTTCCCCAAAAAACAAAGAGGAAGACAAATGTTGATAACATTGACATTCAGATGCTGCAATCAAGTCCGTCAGAAACAAACGGCACAAAGAAACATTTCAAAGGCTCAACAAAGCGTTCGCTGAAATGACACGTGTTAAAAAGCTGTTGTTAGGAAAGTTAGACCTTCTTCCTGGTCCAAAAACTTTAAGTCTGCTTTCAGAAGTACATTAGGCATGTAAAGTTAAAGGTAAGTAAAGTTAAAGTTACTGGTTCTCATCACAGAGAACCAATAAAACAACTATTAAACCTAAGTGCTGATAAAATAACACACAATAAAACATGATGTACAAATAAACATTCAACAGAAAGCCTGTTTAAACAAGATGGCTTTAAAATGCTTTTTAAAAGTTCACAGAAGCAACTCTGTGCTGTTTGGTGCTATGTATGTAGCGTCAATGTTTTAAACCATCCATTCATCCCAACAATGGACCCATGCATCCTTTCATTCATTCGTCCCTCTGCTTGTCCGTCCATCAAAGGATCCCCATATGTTCCCAAGTCAGAAAGGATAGCCTTTAAATTGGTGGATTTAAAATCTGACACTGTTTTGAAATATGTGGACACAGAGTTCTCTTAGCCAACCTTAATGGAGAAAACTATTTATGATCTGAGACCCAGCATTGAAATCCTAAAAACCCTCTTCTGAATCGTGATTTGTAGTTCCCATTGTTGGTTTGGATCCTGGTACCTCTGTAGCCCATAAAGAAAGCTGCTTCTGAGTCAGACCAGTGGGTGTCGTCCATTCTAACTGTAAAACAGATTTGCTCCGACTGATTCGGATCTATGTTTGTTTCTGTCTCAGGTGGAAGCCCCGGTTGTTCCAGCTTAACCACTAAGGAGCTCCAACAGAACTGGAAGCTGGCAAAGCAAAAGGAGCGACCTGTCCGGTTGCTGTTTGAGATCCCGTTGAGTCGAGTTGTGGAGCAGCTGCTGCACAAACATGTGGTGAGATGACCAGCAGAAACACAATGCAGTCAGGTCACATGGGACAAATGGGAGAGTCAGGACGGACAGTCAACAAGCAAGAGCTGAAGAGTTAGTCAAATGGGACAACCAAGGGCAAGAAGCAGGAGAGACGGTTAAGTGGGACAGTCACTTGGGTTAGTCTTGTGGGTCAGTCAAAGGGAAGAAGCAGTAGAGACTGTTTACGTGGGACAGTTGGGACAGAGTCAAGTGGGACAACCAAGGGCAAGAAGCAGGAGAGATGGTTAAGTGGGACAGTCACTTGGGTTAGTCTTGTGGGTGAGTCAAAGGGAAGAAGCAGTAGAGACTGTTAAGTGGGACAGTTGGGACAGAGTCAAGTGGGACAGTCAGAAGATACAGTTAAAAAGGATTGTCATGTTAGATAATAATAGTAACCTTGGGGAGTCTGGAGGCTTAGTTCTGGCGTAATATTGAATGAATGAATCTTTCTCTCTTTATTGTCATTGTCAATGACAATAAAATTTAAAAAGAACAACAAAATTTAAAAAGTGCCATCAATCCGTGCATATGTTTAAAAAAAATCACTGTCCCACAATTTACACACCATATAAGAAATAAATGACAAATAACTGATAAAAAAACAAAACAAAAAAAACAACAACTAATAAATAAGAATAGCACATTCTCACACACATCATCCATGATGATTAATGCTTATTTTTAGTTGCATTTAGTTTTGTTATTGCGGTTTGGTAAAAACTGTCTATTCATGAAAAACTGTCTATTCAAGTGGGACAGTCAGGAGAAACAGTAAAATGGGACAGACATGTGGGCAGGAGGGGGGGGGGCAATCAGGTAGGACAGCTAGTCCCCACATAACACTGAATGTGTTTACAGGATCTTCCTCTCTGTCTGCAGGTGTACCAGATTGTGGTGATGCGGTCCGGCAGCTTTGATTCCCACCGTGTTTCCGTAGAACGCCGCTACAGTGACTTCTTCCGGCTTCACCACAAACTGTTGGAGGAGTTTGACGAAGAACTGGAGGATGTTGTTTTGCCCCCCAAACTTCTGACGGGGAATTTCAATTGCGAGAACATTTTAGAGCGGCGTATGGCCCTGCAGGACTACCTGGCCAAGCTCTTTGCCACCCGCTGTGTCAGACACTCAGCTCACTTCTCGGAGTTCTTCACTGAGCAGGAGCAGAAGCAGGCCCATGTGCTGCTGCGAGCGGGGCAGTTCACTGCCGCTCTGGAGCTGCTGAAAACGGTTCTGGAGATCCAGGAAAAGCTGTTGCCGTGGCAGAAGTCCACCCTGACCGTCCCAGCGCTGTCTGCCATCGCCGTGTGTTACCGGGACCTGGATGAGCCAGAGCAGGCGTTCTCAGCCGCTCAGCGAGCTCTCCCTCCGGTGAGACGCTATGGGCTGAAGCCCTACCGGGCGGCCCTGCTGGAGCTGCTGGTGGACCTGGGGTACCAGCTGGGACGTCCCGTGGCTCAGCTGCAGGACGAACTCACAGCCCTCCGAAACGGTGAGAGAGGAGAGGTGTGCTTCCGCTCCCTGAAGGAGGTGGTGATCCACAAGTTCGTCTGAGGAAGAACAGGAACCAAGACTTTCCTGAGAACCTGAAACAGGACTATTTGAATTTCATAAGGACCCCATGAGCTCCATAAAGGTTTTATTTGGTTAATAATCATCATCGATTTGACACCCTCTTAAATAATTGATCAGTTGTTTCAACTGGTCCTAACTATTGATTATGGAGGATTTTTAATTCTTCTGAACAAATACATTCAAAATGAAATCTCTTAATTCAGAAGTCTCACAAATTTGAAGATCAGCTTGATATAAAACACATTATTTTTACAATTAAAACAACTACTTTTCTGATTATTTTCTTCATTCCATAAAATATGTAGGTGTCCATAAAAGATGTAGGTGTCCAATGTCTGGACTTAGACTTAGACAACTTTAGTGTCATTTTGTATGTACAGAGTGAATACAGAACAAAATTTCATTGCATACAGCTTAATAAGGCAGCATTACAATATAAAGTGCAGCAGTGATCAGAATGTAACAATGCAGGAGAAAAACAGTGTGCAGAGAATGTTCAACGTGTTTGATGTTTGATTTTACATTTAGGGTTGGTTAGATGTTCCATTCCATTTGCCTCGGAAATTGAACATAGGAGCTGGGAATGGGGTAAACCCGGGTAAAAAAAATGCTCCAATTAATACAGTGACAGAAGTCGGGATGCCAAATTAAAAACAAAAACAAAAGGTTAGGATTCCAATACGGCAACAGCCAGGAAAGCTGTTGTTTAGTTTGTAGTGCCTCTTTTAAAAATCCTTTAAAGCTGTACTTTACACATACAAACACCACTTTTAATTTGTTCTGTTCAGAATTGCAGCCGCTACATGTGACATTGATTTTAGATGCACTCTTGGAACTGTGTCTTGTAAAATAAACGTGTTTCATCACAGTTTACTGTTGTTGAAGCGAGAAGCTGGCATGTTGGATCTGACAATCTGCCTTAAAACATTTCTCAGACTTTCCGAGGAGAAAATCAGAGTATACTGGCCGTTTATTACAGTTGATTTTCTGATTGGAAGCCGGGATTTCCGAGTTCTGACTGCAAGTGGAACGCAGCAAGAAACCTCCAACCTTCCTGGTTTCAATTCTGATACCTTTGGGTTTGTATAGTGGATTTAAGCTTCTGAGTACTAATACCCAATTGATCCTTAAGAAACAGCTGATCAGTGTTCAATAAAGTGTATTTCACAATTCTGTATTGTTCCATATAAACATATTTTGCGATTTCAGTATGTTCTTGATTCAAAAAAATAAGGTTGATCTGTAATTTTAATTTCTAAGATGTTAAAAACGTTTCATTTGGTCAATTTAACCAACATATAATATTAGGATACAAACTCTCGTGGAGGATAACAAGTTAGGGGGCATGAAAAAGATGTAAGCTGTACAAAAACAAAGAAAAAAAAAATAGAGCAAAGCCATGCAATGAAGAGCTTAAAACAGAAGTTTTTTAGCAATCTGTTGTGAGATGATTTTCGCTGTTTTCTATTGTTTAACCTTAATTAATGCTAAATAATATCTTTTAAATTTGTTTACAAGACAGGAGAAGGGTGGAGAGTTTAGCTAAAAGAACAACAATATTTATGACATCAGAGAAAGCTGGATTTAAATTGTCCACATATAATAAAATAGCATTAGTATCAAGTAAAGGAATGTCAAGTTTAAGATTATTCCAGTTTCTAATGTCTATCCAAAAGCTTTGTAAATATTGACATGAAATAAAAAAAAACAAATGCTCTGGGGATTCATCTGTTGTTTTAAAAAAACCCGCAAAGATCAACATCAAATTTAAATCTCAAGAAATATGGCAACAGGATCCATCCATCCATCCATTTTCCAAACCGCTTATTCCCTCATGGGGTCGTGGGGGTTGCTGGTGCCTATTTCCAGCGTTCTGGCAACAGGATATATTTTGTTAATGATTTTGAAATGGGTGCCCTTCACTTTAGAAGTTATAAGTTATTTTATAAATTTGGGACAAGCACAACTCATAGTTTTATCTTTTGTTTTGGGATATTTCTTGAAACAATCTGTATTAGAGTAAAAGTAAATCCGTTGTCTTATACATTCATTTATAATTTTATTATTACATTTATGGTCAACTAAGCTGCAATTATTTACCTTTAAGGTTGGCATTAAGAGGGTCACTTTAGGATAACCAATAACCAATTATGTTTTTAATTAAGTGACTCAACTCCAAAGGGCTTGCTTCACAAACCTTCATAAAATCTTTAGAACAGTACCTTAGATTAATTTTTTAACAAATTATGATAAATCCAAAAGATCACCATGACCATCCAAAATATCTTTAATGGAAATAACTCCATTCTTATGCCAGTATTTTTTAAATAATGACTTCATGCCTGTAGTAATGACCCTAAGGGCGTTTTGAGGTGTCATCTGTAAAATAATTAATTGTTTACTCCGCATCAAGAGGGGGCGCTAGACAAAAAGAACAACCGGAAACTGATCGTGTTCGATTAAACGAGGCTGGAAACTGCTGCTGCTGATCGGCGCTCGAATTATCAGACTGGGCAACGTGTCCTCCAACTCGTGCTGGCAGCTTCGCTTCAAAACAAACGGATTTAGTTTAATTAACTAAGTCTTTTTTAGTAGTCTGGGTTAGTTTATCTCCTGAGTGATTCAAAGATGGCGGGGGACTCGGTGAGGTTGTCTAAAAACCTGCTGAGGATGAAGGTAAGACCTAGCATCCAGCGTTAGCATGATTTATTTTAAATTTATATGCAAAATACTCGGCGGTATGTCAAGTAGGACATCCCAGACTGTACATTTATAAGTAAATGGCCGTTTTCTAGTATACTGTTTAAAAACATTCATACTTTATCCATGATTATGACTCGATTGTCCAAATTTTTATTCTGTCTAATGTGACAGAAATACTAACTTTTGACCTTAAGCCACAGCAAAGCTGAATCTAAATCCAGCATCTGCAGCTATTGTGATCCAGATTAAATCTGTCTTTCTACAGACCGGTAAACATTACTGATTTTAAAGTCAGCTAATTTGCGTTTCTGCTACAGTGGCTTGTAATGAGAAGACAATGGATCAGTCTTGGACACAAACCTTAATTAATTTAAATTATAAGCAACTATCAGCATAAATGTCAAGACCTTTATGACCAGCAGGGTAAGGTAACGAAGGTATAGTTAATGTGGGCTATATTGTGAAGACTTTGACTACACCAAAACAAACATTTTAACCTGTCGCCCTCATTCTCCAAACTGTGGATTTGGCATTTCAGCCCTGAAATAACAGGATGGCGTGGTCTTTGGGTTTCTGGTTCAAAATGAAGCTGATGATTAACTGAAAAAAAACATTTTGGATCAGAATTATTTCCGTCATGTGACCTGGGTTGAAACAAAACCACAACAATTAAAATCAGCCTACAGGACTTGTGGCATTCTTTATAGCAGGGGTCACCAACATGGGGCCCACGGGCACCAAGAAGCCCCCTGAGGACCGCATGTGTTGGCCACGTGCCTGTTCTAAAAAAAATAAATAAAAAAAAAAAAGCACAATTCACTAGTGAGCTGCATCTTTTACTCAAAGTTAAAGTAAACTCTGACTCTTCTAGTTCAATGTCAGTACTGGAAGCCCTTCGTACGACACAACACCAATGAAGTAGCTCTCAATTTCAAAAAAGGTCTGTGGCCCCTGCTTTATAATATATGTTCTTAAAGAACATTGACCTGAAATCCATCCTCCTCCTCCAAATGTCTCTGATGGATTGCTGAGAACAAGCCGCTGCCTCCAGATGCACTTTAAACTGCTGCTTTCTTAAGTTTATTCTGGTTCTGCGAGCGTGTTGCCTCATAGATGTTCTATCCGAGACATGAAAGTAAGGAAGGTTAAAGTCAGAGGAGGCTTTGTTTTTCGTCAGCTGTGTGAAATAACCATTAACTCTTTATGTCCTGTAGTTCATGCAGAGAGGGCTGGACGCTGAGGCGAAGAAGCAGCTGGAAGAAGACGAGAAAAGAATCATCAGCGACGAGCACTGGTACCTGGATCTGCCAGACCTCAAAGCCAAAGAGTACGTTTCAGAGAGCCAGAGCTGCTGATCTCAGATCAGCTTCAGGTTGTCGTTGTTGGGTTTATTTGACATTAATGAATCTTGATGATTAACTAGATCTAACCAGTCGGCTGGTTTTGAGTTCACCTACAAACCTTCTGCAGACAGTAAACCACCTGTTAGCCTGATGCACATTACCTGGATAACATGTTTACAGCGTTCACAGGTCTGATCTTCCTTCTGTTATCGTTTAAAATGAGTCTTAGATATTTCAGATGATCTGACATTTTGTATTAAGGCTCATTTTAACTCTGTAAGGTCTGTAGAAGAGTCTTGTTACAGCTCAAGATTAAAGGTGCATAGCCACGTTATTTGACTTTTCTATTTATTTATCCGTCCGTTTTTATGAAAGATTATCACGTCCTTCTGGCGTATTAGTTATTATTTTTGTTTTATGCTTTGTTTTTGCTCAATTTGTTAGTAAGTAAAGCCTTCGTGTTTATTTACGATTATAACGGAAGTGCAAGGTATTGCAAATTTATTTGTATAGCACTTTTCAGTACAGAGACAATGCAAAGTGCTTTACATGATTAAAATACAGGGGGGAAAAGACAGAATAAAAGCAAGTAGGAATAAAGTGTAGAAACAAAATAGAACATGGAAAAATAGAAACAAAGTTGAACTAATGATGTTTCAGTAAAACAGTTTAACTAGACACTACCCATGCGCAGCAGGGGTTAAAACAAGGAAGCGGCTAACGGCTATTAGCATCTCCCAGTGAAACAATGAAAAATGGTCCAAGATCCAGTAAAAAAAAAAAAAAAAAAAAAAATATGATTCCAAGAGGGAAAAGCCTGGAATGTCTCTGGGAATACAGAATGACGTAAGTAAATCTTCTGATTTGAGGCTCCTAAAGTTGCTATTTAATTAATAACGTTGGTCTACGATTACACCAAGCTGCTGCTTTATTGTGAGGCGTTACAGAGGGTCAGGCTTGGTCCGACATTATTTACAAGGGATTTATTAATCAAGCAAACCGGCATTATGAGAGTTCTGCAATACTGCCAGTAGATGGCGCCACGTCTGTTTATCGCACCCGACAGGGAAATTATCTTTCGGCTCAAAAAGGATCATCAAAACACTATCAGGATGGAGGCTTGGTGTATATAACCTTATTTTGTCATGATCAAACGTTTTTTGGTATTTTTTTTATAAGTATATTACGTGGCTGTATACTTTTAAATATTTCACTGAAAGCTCAGTCTGTTAACATTTCTGTGACACTTTACTGACCTCTAGTGGTAGCTGTAGTTCCTGCATCACATCCAGTTTGTGTAAACGCTCAAAAGATGGATTTCATGTAAAATCTTAAAATAAATATGTATGTTTGATGTTAGCAAAATGATCCAAACTTAACTAAAACTGACATTATTGTATTTAAATGGGATTCTAAAGCTGAATCTGTCCTGAGCAGATGAAACCATAATCAGGCTGATGAAATTAAATCATTTAATATTAACGTGTCCTCACAGACCAGCTGAGATATGGCCTTATTTGTTTTCTATTTAAAAAAAAAAGAAAATTTTCAATAGATTTATAATTTTCATTTTAGCAGATATTAAAAATTCACTGTTGTATTCATTTAAAATTACTTTCAGGCTATCACACAGGGATAGTTTTTGGTTTTTATTAATGAAGAGATTTAAAGAGCCGGTTCTCCGCGTTCCTCAGAGCAGATGTGAGAACCTCGTGTTACTCCTGAGGGAGGATATCAGTATCCTCTGAAACAGCCTAAAAGTTTAAACAGAACCGACCCAGCGCTGGTGGAGGCGTTGTCCATGTGGTTATTGCTCATGTCGGTGATGTTGGGTTTCAGGAACATGATCATCGAGGAGAAGAGCCTGGTTCCCTGTGAGGACCTGTTCTTTGGCCGCCTGTCCTTCAAAGGCTTTAATCCAGAGGTGGAGGTTTGTGTCTTTTCTATCAGAACCAGCAGCTCCAACAGAACCCGGTTTAAAGAGGTGCTCCGAACCTTTCCTGCAGTCTGACGACGTTTCTCCTCCCTTTTGTCCCAGAAACTGATGCTGTTGCTGAATCCTAAAGATAAAAAGGAGGAGGATGAGGAGGAGGATGTGAGCCACATGCAGACAGACGTCACCGATGAAGAAATGGCTCTGAGGTAAAAACTGAAGTTTCAGCCTGGATCTCCTCACATCGTTCTCAGAATGTGTCTGTAGGTTTGTTCTCTGAGCCGCTGGCTCGAAGTTTTTCCTTCAGCAGGAAGCTGGAGACATCCAGACTGTGTAGATGACAGGAAGCTGCTGTCCACCTTGACGTTAATATTTAATGATGGTTTATGTGCAGGTTTAAGCTGCGCCATGCTTCTAACGCACGTCTTAACCGCGGTCAGAGCGTCCCCAGGTATTAACCCACTTCTTCCTCCAGTCAGAAGTGGGTTAATGAAGCTGAGAGGATGACCTTTTCAACTTTTACTATTGCGTGTTCACATCTGGATGCTCTGCTGCAGTTTGAGATGAACCGGCAGCTTCTGTGTGGCGTTCAGGGAATATACCGTATTTTATGGACTATAAGTTGCTCCGGAAGATAAGTCACATCAGTCAAAACGTGCGTCATAAAGAGGAAAGAACAAATATAAGTCGCACCGGACTTTACACATTTATTTAGAAATTTAATTCACACAACCCAAGAATAAAAACTGACATTTAATCTGGTAAAGATGCTTATTCAACTACACAGCTGCATCCACAATCGGCTGAATAACGTGGATCGTACCTGAGAGGGCCCAGTGATGGACTGGCGACCTGTTCAGGGTGTATGCCGCCTTTCGCCCATTGACAGCTGGAGATAGACACCAGCACCCCCCGCAACCCCAACAGGGATAAGTGTGTAGGAAAATGGATGGATGGATATCTGGGAGGTTGAATGGGGTAAATTAGCACAAACAAGCCACCAACTCTAACCTGGAAAGTTCTCGTCTGAACATTTCAGTCTAATTACGCTGAAATTGGACTGTGAGCATAACGATGCTATGTGCTAAGCTAACAGCACGACACGGATGTGTCAGAGCAACATGAAGCTCATGTGTATCAGCGAAGTTGTAACCCACCCGCCCAAACAACAGACATGTAAGCTAGCGCTAGCTGTTATTAGACACAACGCTTCGCTACATGAATGCAGACTGAAACAGTGAAACATATGTAAATGTGTTCAGTCTTTGTTAATTATAAGTTAATGTTTCATTTAATTAAGTGGTGCAAGAGCAGCATATCGATTTCACAAGCCTAGAGCGCCCTCTTGTGGCTATTAGACGGTAATGTTCACTCCTTACTTCATGTTGGTCAGTATGATTTACCGTTTAAAATTGCACCTGACTATAAGTTGCAGGATCGGCCAAACTATGGGGGGGAAAATGCCACTTATATACGGTATATGGTTTCAGGTTAAAGTTTGCTCCGTGCTTGCAGGTGCGTGGCTCCTGATTGGTCAGCTCGGGCTCACAGCCTCGCCTTCCTGTGTTTCAGGTACGAGAGTTTGGTGGGAACCCTGAAGAAGAAGTTTGCAAAGAAGCGGGAGCGAGCGGCGATGGACGAGGACGACGTCAACCAGAACGTCGTTGAGAAAACCTCGAAGAAAGCTTTCCTGAAACCTCAGGACTGAAGAGATTCTAACTGGTGGTGGGGGGTGCGCGGCTGTGACTGGAGAGGACGCCGCCCAGTCTCGTTTTTAATCCTCCTGACGTCTCTGCCAGACGGAACGAGCTTTAAAAAGGTACCAACAGGACCCGGTACCACCTGAGACCCTGCTGTGTTAAAGCTGCTTTGACCGCCGACATCTTCAGGGGTTTAAAACCCGCGGAGAGAAGCATTCAGGATCTCTGACACAGAACCTGTAGGCCGACTGGGGAGGCTGCTGGTTCAATTCCCACGTCACTAAAACTCTGCAGTGAATCTCAAGAGGAACCAGTTCTGCCTGCTTGTCGTTTAACCGTTTGTCCCGTGTAGCTGTTTCAGAACCAGGCTGGTTGGACTGAGCTGACGTCAGAAGTGCTGAGTTGTTTCTGAACTTTTTTTACTTTATAAGAGGAAAAAAAAATGTAAATTTTTTTGACATCTGCTGTGATGCTTTAGGTTATTTTTTTTATCTGAATGTGTAAAGAAAAGAATGTGACTTAGTCATTTTAAATAAACCTCAACATGTCGTCTAAACGTGTAAAATCCTTCATCCTTAAATATGAGAGGATGGTCCAGAGACTTCCCTCTAGGTTCTGTCAGAACTCACCTGAGCAGGTGCTGGTTTATCGAAAAGGGAAATAAAAGTACTGATGGTGCCTTCAGTTCATCACGTTTACAACAGGCTTTTATTTTGAAGGGTATCTAAATGTTCTCATTGTGTCAGATAAGCGATAAGAAATCACACTTTTTACATGAATATGTACACTTTTCACACTTGGGTAAAAGGTCTTAACTACAATAAACTGAACAAAAATAATTTACTCAGGACACTTGCCGAGCTTTTCAAAATTAAATGTTTGCAAAGTTACGACAGGAAACGGTTTGTTGGAAAGCAAACTAAGACGTCACAGAGGCTCGCTGCTAGTTTCAAATTACTTATTTCTAAAACAGTGACTAAACAAAGTGAATGACTATTAAATTAGATTAAAAGGCTTTTCAAAGTAATCCACAATTAATGTTAAACTGAATTGCAAAGCTTTTGCCATGGGGGCCGAAATTGGCAAATAGGAAGAACTAATTAAAATGTTTAATGTCGTTTAAATTCTATTACCTGCTTAGAAAATTAACAAATCTCAGTAAAAACACCCTGGACAGGGTGGCCAGTACTAAAACACACTGGACTAAGTTTTGCACGTTTCCAAAGGCACACAGGTTGACGTTTTTCTGGTGGTTTAATGTTTTTTTTCCCCAAGAACAGTATATGGACCACTTTATCTGAAAACCCTTCCTGTATTTTTTTAATTTAGTGGATCCAAAGGTATTGAGTAAAAACTAAAACCCCAGTTAATAGTTAAATATTTTGCTGGTGGGCCTGAGATCTAGTGAGGACAGATGCTGCAATCTGGACAGTCTCAGAACAACTGAAACCCTGAATCTGCTCCCAGCTTACAACAATGGGGTCCAAAGTTTTTCCTCACATGGGATAAAATCATCTAGTCAACACGACCAAAAAAAATTATATTTTACAACAAACATTTTTTAGCTGCAAAACAAACTTAAGCATTTACCGTTTGTTTTTTTTAAGCATTCATTATTTTAAATAGTCAGTTTTTGTTGTTTAGTGACAGAGGGATGAGCTGTGGTTCTTTATTGAAACAAAGTTCTCAGTAAAAGATGTAGTCCTGTTTCGACAGACACCTTTTGTACCTAACATTTTATATTTTAAGATTTTAATGTTGGGGATAATCTTCCCCTAACTAAAAACAACTGTGACAAAGATGAGCCGTGGGATCAGGAAGGCCATGTTTGTCTCATGGTGAGGCTAAATCCAAATATCCTTATAGAGTAAGGACTCTTTAGTTAAAGCAGAAGTGCATCAGTGGTCGCCATGATTAGTGCTGTCCGAATAGTGCAGTCAGTAAGGAAGGAGGCAGGAAAAGTACCGTATTTTTCGGACTATAAGGCGCACCTAAAATCCTTAGGATGAAACATTCATTCCGCGCCTTATATATGATTACTGACTGATTTTATGTGGTACAGTGCGCTCAAAAATCTGTTAATGTGTAAGAGCCACTTTGTTTATCAATTAAGCTGCTCCGCTCAATAGACATTAGGAGCATTACGTTACACTGTGTCACTACCTGATAGGACCCCTGAGCTGTCTACAAGACTGCCTGACTGTAATGTCTAATATAGAAGTGCATTCATGTAAGGCAGCCTGGAGTACGCGCTAGCAACAATAAACCTAGTAAGTTAATGAAATATAAAAGTTGTTTATTTTAGCCTTATGTTAGAAACAGAGCAGTATAGTCCAGCTACTCTGTCCTCCTGACAGAGACGGATAGAGAGCTGTGGACGTGGAGGAGTGATATTACACACTTAGAAGAATATTTAGTGCGCCTTATGGTCTGAAAGAAGTTTCCACTATGCTTCCTCCTGTGGCTAGTTTTGTCTAGGAACCCCACAACGTCCCCTACCGGCACTAAGAACCCTTTAGGTATCCCATAATCCTTTGCATGACATGACGTATAAGCACAACCCCCTCACAGAAATTAACGAAAATATCCAGAGAGAAGAGATTGTGAACTTTGTAGTTAATTTTCAGGAAAGCTGTAAGCCGGATTTGACTCATCATCCATGTTTCCGTCACGTAACGACGTCGGAGTTAAAGGCTGTCCGAATTCTGCACAGCAGTCCGAAGCTCCTTTCCTCCCCGCAGGAGCTAGAAGCTATAATTAAAGGGGCTTCTGGTGAACGCTGAATGATAGGAATAACCAACAGGACTCATCAGTTTGATCAGACGGTAAGAACCAACCTGCGGCAGTGACAGACGGGGCTTTTATTGTGAAAGTCTCAGCTATCAGCCTACAAGAACATGTGCACAAATGCAACACGGAAAGCAACACTGAAAGCTCGTTTAACACTCAAAACAACACGGTTCAACCAATCACAGAGCAGGACAGGTGGGTGGGCGGGGCTCAGGCAAAGTTCTGTTTCAGGAAGTTGATGAGGCCGTTGGTGGACGAGTCGTGAGACGAGACCGGAGAGGCGTCCCTCAGCTCCGGTTCGATCTTCTTCGCCAGCTGCTTCCCGAGCTCCACTCTAGGATGGATGGATGGGGATGGGGATGGGGATGGGGGGGGGGCACACAAAAGAAACAACATGTGATGTCACAGAGTTAAACGCACCACTGGTCTGTCAGGAACAACTTAAAAAAAAATGGTTCCTGCAGGTCAGAGGACGAGATCTGATAGTTAAACTACAGTCCTGCTGCTGCTAACAGCTTCTGCAGGAAGTCAACGTTTTTCAGAATAAAAGCTTCCAGGTTCAGGGTGTGGGTCGTCTGTCAGGATAAGGAAACTCACCCCCACTGATCGTAGCTGTTGATGTCCCACATGACGCCCTGGACAAAGATCTTGTGCTCATACATGGCTGAAAAAGAAAAACAGGACAGGTCACATGACCCTCAGGTCAGCTGATCACTAAAACCAGGAAGTTTAGTATCCGTTTGACCAATGAGCTATATAATACACTGGAGTGCTGATTTTGCCGAAAAACTGAAGTCACTAGCCGCCATCTTGCTACTCCCTACTCTCCCAGAATCTCATAGGATTTGGTTGCGACAACAAGCAGTTTTCTGGCTGAGTGAAAACGTTTCACAGGTAATTCTACAGTCAGTGGATGTACTAACACTATCAACTACTAGGAAATTAGGTGCTGAAATATTTTACATGTTATTCATATTATTTATTTATTTATTTATTTATATATATATATATATATATATATATATATATATATATATATATATATATATATATATATATATATATATATATATATATATATATATATATATATATATATATATATATATATATAAATAAATGAATAAAATGCTAAATATTTCAGCACATGACTTTCTCAGTACTTGATTGTTTTACAACATAACAAAAGTATATGGCATTTGACATTTTAAGTTTTAATCCCCCCCTGAACATGAGAAAATCCTAGTTATTCGATGCTGTAGCGCACATATTCCCTAGTTACTGGGGGGAAATAGGGAGTACCAATATGGCGGCTGGTGGCTTCAAAGCGACTCGTTCAAACAGCGGGCGATTAGCACTCCAGTGTATTATATAGCTCAGTGGTTTGACACCCCCCCCCCCCCCCCCCTTGTGATGAGCCCGCCCACTCCTGGACTCCCAGAACTCACCAACCAGCGCTCCCAGTATGAACGGAGACAGCTTCTTGAAAACGATGGAGTTGCTTGGCTTGTTCCCTTGGAAAACCTTTAAAGGAAAAGAAAAGTCGGATTATCAACCTGAAACTGAACGCCGGGACAAAACAGCAACAACGACTTCCTCTTCACAGAGGAGGACCATCTGCGCAGGACAAAAAAAAAAAAAAATGGAGACAGGTGTGTCAGGATTACCTTGTGTGGCAGCAGCTTCTCCAGAACATCTCCCGACATTCCCGCTGCCTGCAGCTCTTTGCGAGCCTCCTCGGCAGTTTTCCCCTTCATCAGAGCTTCGGTCTGAGCCAGGAAGTTGGCCACGAGGATCTGCAACCGAGACGAGAGGTCAACGCCTGGAGACACACCTGCAGCCCCACCTCCCTGCTTTATTCATCTGCTTTCAGCTTCAGGTGAGGTTTTCAACTCCCAGCTGTCTACCTACGTTTAGATGACACCATGAATAAATGAAACATTTACGCTGTGGTGTGACACAATGTAGGGATGGATGAATGTTTGGACACAGATGCATAACGATTAATTACGCGGCTGCCAGACCAGCATTAGTTCAAGGCTAACGGTTTATTTCAACGCCTCCCAGATCAGCTAATGCTGTCGTTATTCAGCAGCTCTAGTTGCTTACAGGTACATCTGACTGTCTGGGAATCCACTAAAAGCTTTAAATCAAAATCTAAAACTAAGGTTAACCAGTAACGTTGGAGTAGGTTGTTAAGTATAGAAAAATATAAAAAAATTCAGTGTTTTATTTTAAAAAGGTAGAATATAAATCTTATTTTGTTGCACAAAGGCCACATTACAGGGAAATATTTACACACAGAGAAGTGTATATGCCAAATAAAAACTTCAGTCTAAATAATAATAATAATAAAGTAAGTAACATTTTCTGGAGAAGAGTGCATTTGTCCTTGATTCGAGCAGGTAAATAAGATTATCTGCCAATAGAATGAGTATTTTGACCCCTAAAATAATATAATTAGATATACTGCACTTGAAATAAGACCATGGGGATGAGTTTTTTCTATTTTAAGTGCAAAAATCTTAGTCCATTGGCAAATCATCTAAACTTATCGGCTCAAATCAAGGACAAATACTCATTTCAAGTAAAAAAATAAATGCAATGTTTGATGTCCTTTTTTGCAGTAACTTAACGCTGCAAACCGAATCCAAAGAAACATTTTGTTTTTCTTTCATAAAAGCTGCCAGGTTGTTTGTTTAAAGGCCGTAAAATATGTCTTATTTTAGTCATTTTAAATAGCAACAGTAGCATCTATCTCACCGATGTAATGTGTTTTATTAATAAGTTTATAATCCATTTTATCTGAAGGATGTTTAAAACGTAACTGCTGACGAAATGCTAAAAAACTTATTTACACTTTGTGCTGTAGTTGACAGACAGACAGCGAGCTCTACGGAAGCCCAGATGGACTTTTACAACACCAGTAACCCTAAAACCAGGACATGTAAACTGCATATTTCCTCCAGCTGCTGTAAACCTCCCAGCCAAACCAGGGTCCAGGTGAGCAGGACCTGTCGGGGTTACCTTGTGGTGCAGGTTGTCTCTGATTGGATGCTGCGACTGAGCAGGAATCAGGAAGTCAGCAGGAATCATCCGGGTCCCTGCGGAGCAAAACACGCGGTCAGTGAGGCGACAGAGGAGCCCAAAGACATCATAAACGTAGACGCCTCATTGGTCGTGGGATCGTACGTCAACGTCACCGCCATGTTGTATGTGCCAGAAAGAAGTTAAGTTACCAACCGCTTTTTATTTATTTATATATTTATTTATTTATTTTTTATTTATATATATATATATATATATATATATATATATATATATATATATATATATATATATATATATATATATATATATATATATATATATATATATATAAAGTCAATTGGTTAAATCTAAACATTGTTTATTTCATAAAACCGTGTCACATGTGAACTTTTTAAGTTCTGGTATAGTCACAGATTAGGAACAGACGTTTTGGATGAGTATTAAAGAGATAAAATTACTAAATATGAGAAAAAAAAGTCCTAGGACAATAAAGTAAAAAAAGAAAAAAGACAAAAATGGAAATATGAGAAAAACGTCATATTATGAGAATTAAGGTGGAACATTTCCAGAATAGTCCCAGTTTGCAGAACTATTTCACTCCTGGAGTAATAGGGCCAGGTTAGATTATTTCAATTATTTTTATTCTCTACGAGTATAAATTTAGGAGAATGAGCCAAAGGGATACAAAAATAAACTCATAATATTACAAAAATAAAAATATTACGAATATAAAGTATATTCTGAGATTAAAGTCCCTCTGATACTGTTTAAGTGACTAAGTAACTGCAAATTTGCCACATTCAACATGGCGGACGCTCTGACGCATCGCAGCATAGGCAGACCCCGCCCAACGAGGCGCCTACGTTAATGATGTCTACGGAGGAGCCAGCAAACCCAGCCAGTCACCTTGGTGGATGAGCTGGTAGAAGGCGTGCTGCCCGTTGGTCCCTGGTTCCCCCCACACGATCGGCCCGGTGTGGTAGTTCACGCGGCTGCCGTCTTTGGTGATGTACTTCCCGTTGGACTCCATGTCGCCCTGGAAGCAGAGGAGAAGATCGGGTCAATAACGCAGGTAGCCTCACCTTAGCAGACCGGAACCAAGAAATACCCCCCCCCTCCTCCAATGTCTGCAGAGACCCAACAGAACCTCAGTCAGCTGATCGTGACTCGCTGACCTGCTGGAAGTAGGCGGCGAAGCGGTGCATGTACTGGTCGTACGGCAGCATGGCGTGCGTCTCGGCCTGGAAGAAGTTGACGTACCAGACGCCCAGAATGGCCAGCAGAACCGGGACGTTCTGGTCCAGGGGGGCGCTGCGGAAATGGTTGTCCTGGAGAAAAAGGGGAGATGTTGGTTGTAGATGAACTCCAGAGAGTTGCAGCAGTTTAGCCCCCACAATTAAAATCAATTTATCGTTTATTTTACAGCTTTTATTCTCAGACTGAACAGCTTTTCCCTCCAAACAACCCTTATAGGACCTGGAGCAGGAGCGTCCAAACTGTCAGGTCAAAGCACGCACGGGGCCAAAGAAAAAATTAATAAAAAAGAATGACATAACCAAAAAATAATAATTTGGTTAACCTGCTGTGCAAAATAAAAATAAATAAAAATAAAATAAAAAATAAATTCTAATCAGGTTTTAGAGCACCAAAGTAAAAGTAATTGGTTAGCTGTAAAACTATTTAATTAAAGATAATGTAAAAAAAGTGTGGTTATTAAAAGACAAATCTTGTGTTGACATAACACTTAAATCATAAGATTTGAAGTTGTCTGCAATGATAATTAAAAATAAAAAGTTCAGACAAATCTTTCTTGAAATGCGGTTCAGGGAGGGCCACACAAAGTCAGTACAGGGGCCACAAATGGCCCCCGGGCCGCAACTTTGGACACCCCTGACCTGGAGGGTTCTTTTAAAAAGGTGCTTTCAGAACGCAGGGACTGTTTTTATGGTTCTGATCAGTGCAGGTTTCCCTTCATTTTTTAGTTCCAGCACCGGTTCCCAGAACTGGCTTTATGAGAACTTTAGTTCCTGCTGCAGCAAACGATCCTGTTCATCATGACCCGGCTGGTTCTGATGATCTGGTTCTACGGTTCTCTCATTCCTTCCATCACGATTAACTTATTTCAGAGCGTAGAACCTGCGGGACACCAGAACCGATACGGAGGACACAACATGAAGTTTAACCTGATTCTGTTGTTGAAAAGTCCGTCAGAACCACAGAGGAGCAAAAAAAAAAAAAAATCAAACGCTCCCTTTTTGTCCCCGTCTCAACCAATCAGGATCAACCGTCAGAGTTCAGCCTCAGGCTAATCAGACAGACGAGTTCTCTGATTGGCTGTTGCAGGTTCGTGGCTCTCAGCAGCAGAATTAAACCCAGTCAGGCTCAGAACCTGATCTTGTGTTCACCGGAGGAACTTTCCTCGGATCGGACCTCATACAAACTAGGGCTATATGGCTTAAAAATAAAATCTATGATTTTATTTTATCAAATAGGATTTATCAATTTCTTTCTCCTCCTTTTCATTTCACAAAAATAAATGTTCAAATTTGGTTTTATTTCAAGCAAATCATCTGGTAGATGACCTGAATTGAAAGTAAAACTAAACACAAGCTGTGAAACATGCTGGTAAAACAAGATGGCTGCCATGCCACTGTAAACAATGAAAATATGGCTAAATGTTTGCTGCTAGTGGTTTTACACAATGAGCTAAAAACAGGCTTTACTTGTGTAACGTCAAACTAACTTAAAAAAATTAGTAAATGAGTAAATTAAAGGTTTCTTTCTACAATATATTGTCCTAAACATATTGTATGTTCAGCATTACTGCTATTCTCCTCATTAAAGCCCAATGAGTGCATTTGCAAAACAAAATCCAGATTTTCTAAATAAATAAATCTTAAAAAATTGTGTAAATTCAAATTAAATCGACTAAATCGTCCGGCCCCTGATACAAACTGACTCAAAGCGTTTCTGTTCTGGTTCCGAACTGAGAAATGTTCTCCTACCATCCAGTGAGCTCCGGACAGAAGCTGCTCGAAGTTCTCAAAGCCTGAAACACAGACGGAGAAGACAGTAGTTAACGTTTAAAGAACTCACGATCAGAACACGGCCAAGAACCGCAGACAGGAACCTGAAACGTGAGGAAAGGGAACCTAAAAGTCACCAAACTGTGCATCATGCAGACCCCCATGATCTGAAGTCCCAACCAATCGAGCTGCTTTCAGACCCGTGAGCCCAACGATGTTCTGCCTCTCTGGGTCAGAACCACTGAGCTATATAATACACTGGAGTGCTGATTTTGCAGAAAAACTGAAGTCACTGGCCGCCATCTTGCTACTCTCTACTCTCATAGAATCTCATAGGATTTGGTTGCAACAACAAGCAGTTTTCTGGCTGTGTGAAAACGTTTTATAGGTAATTCTACAGTCAGTGGATGTACTAACACTATCAACTACTAGGAAATGATGTGCTGAAATATTTTACATGTTATTCATATTAAATACACATATATGTATATATAAATATTTGTACATGTATATATGTATACATATATGTAGATATATGTTTTTGTATATTGTTTTTTATATATTTATAAATGTTAAATATATATATTTAAATGAATAAAATGCAAAATATTTCAGCACATGACTTTCTCAGTACTTGATAGTTTTAGAACATAACAAAAAGTATATGGCATTTGACATTTTAAAAGTTTTAAGCCCCCCCTGAACATGAGAAAATCCTCATTATTCGATGCTGTAGCGCACATATTCCCTAGTTACTGGGGGAAAATAGGGAGTACCAATATGGAGGCCGGTGGCTTCAAAGCGACTCGTTCTAATAGCCAGCGATTAGCACTCCAGTGTATAATATAGCTCAGTGGTCAGAACCCAGTCCGGCCTACTGATGTCTCTGGCAGGACTGAACGAGAACCTTTACGTTCTGCTCCCGCGGTCTGAAAGCAGTCTCAGCTGAAGGTTTTAGATTCTTTAAGCCAAACCCGGGTCGGTCATCCAGCCCCCCCCCCGCCAGGTAGTAACGTACCTACGTGCAGCGCGATGGACAGACCGATGGCCGACCACAGTGAGTAACGACCTCCAACCCACTGAGGACGAGCAGACACGACAGCACACGGTCATTCCAACCAATCAGAGCACAGCACTTCAAAATAAAAGCATCGGCAGGCTTAGTTCAGAGCTCAGTGGCGGTCGGTGAATCGGGGCCCAACCCGGATCGTCCCGAGCGATCCAATTACCTGGAACCTGGATCAATAAACCAGCTGAAACCCGGGAGGTTCCGATTGGGTCCAAATGTCACAGAGCCGCCACAGAGTCCGCCCTCCGGAGCAGAACCGGCACAAACTTACATCCCAGAACTCGAACATGTTGGCCGGGTCGATGCCGAAGTCCTTCACTTTGGCCTGAAGAGACAGAGAGAGACGCGTCAAGCGACCCGAAAATGTTCTGGTGGCCCAATCAGAACCACCGGTAATCAGAACGTGGCCCAGGTAACTGGTACCGAGCAGTTCTGATGGATGGAAACTAGGGCTGAACGATTTTGGAAAATAATCTATTTGCGATTTTTTTTCTTAAAGGCATACTATGCAACATTTTTCAGTTAATTAATGTGTTCCATACCGATTTGGATGATTAAATGAGTCATTTCAGGTCGAACAAAGGTTTTCTCGGCCGCCCTGGGGGTCTGTGGGGGAAATACCGCACTTGCAATTGCAAGAGCTCACGGCCCGCACACACAGAAGTCTTGCTTTACGGCGAGAACTCCATGTGTTTTTGCCCTGCCATTCACTATATGCACGCGCGAAAGCAACAACAAAGAACCGCGTGTTAACGTCAAATAAACATGCAAGCATATCGAGTTTTATTATTATTATTATTATCTTTTTTTTTTTTTTTTTTTTTTTTATGTTGGCGAGACACTACCGCGGCGGCCGCGGCGAGGCGGCGGCGGTAGCGTCTCGCCAACATAAAAAAATATATAATAATAATAATAATAATAATAAAACTGCCGCGGCCGCCGCCGCCTCGCCAAGATAGCGCTGCGGGAAACCCTGATGTTCATACCTTCACTGTGTTAGTCATTGTTTGTACTGCCGTTTTTTCCACTTTTCGTTGCGTTCGCCTGTCTGCTAAGCTCAAAACAACCGCGCCTGGCTTGACGGAGGAACCAGAACAGCTGAGCATCTTTACGACAGTGCACTTTTACTTTCGCCCTCTGGGGGGAGCCTCGCTGGAAAATCAACCCCGGTTGCATAGTATGCCTTTAATATTGCGATTTGATGCGATTTTTTTCCCCCAGTTTAATTTATCATGTATTTTTAAACATATACAAACAATAAATCAATTTGTTTCCTCGCTGTGCAGATTAGTTTCTAAAACACCCACAGCATCTAAACTCAGAGCAGAAATTATTGCGTTCTGCCTACAATATATTTCAACCAAAATTGCAATTTTGACTTTTTTCTGCATTAACCACAAGCAACAAAAATGGCGTCTAAATAAAGATGTTTGTAAACAAGGACTATTTAAAACAAGAACTTTTAATGTTTCTATTAATCAGAATATTATTCAAAAGAACAGCTTTTAGTTGATTTGGACATCAATCCTTGTTGAACATAAAGTGCAACCAACAAACAAGTCTATGTATTAAACTGATTGACCAGAACTTAATGCTTTGTATGATTATATAAACTCTAAAACAAGTAATAAAATTAGATTATCTCACTGCTGCAACTGTCTTCCCTTCCATGTGGAGGTAAACCCACTTTAAACATTTTACTGACACCTAATGGACGTGTCTAATTCCCTGATTGTTACATAGCCAAAAATTGCAGACTCTGCGATTTGGAAATTGCGTTTTTTTAAAATCGCGATTATATTGAAAATGCGATTAATTGTTCAGCCCTAGTGGAAACCAGTCTAGCAGTAAAGCTTTGGTTCCGGTTCTGGCCCGTTTACTCACCGCGTTGGTGGACAGCGCCACAAAGTGTTTGGCCACGGCGGATTTCTGAGGAGGAGCACAAACTCAGCGTCACTTGTTAAAAGAAAGGCGGTTTTGGACCAGAGCCGGTTCTGGTTTCAGGCGACAGAACTCACGTCACCGGCCGCCTGCAGGAACCAGTCCCGGGCCGACTCCGCGTTGGTGATGGTCTCCTGGGTGGTGAACGTCTGCAACGGGTCGGACAACACAAGCATCAGCACCAGGTGACCTCACACCTGGAGGTCAGGTGACAGGTGTGCACGTGTGTGAGCGTGCACGTGTGTGAGCGTGCACGGCACCTTGGAGGCGATGATGAAGAGCGTGGTTTCCGGGTTGAGCTGCTTCAGCGTCTTGGCCATGTGAGTCCCGTCGATGTTGGAGACGAACCAGACGTTCGGACCTCCGTCTGAGTAGGGCTTCAGCGCCTCAGTCACCATCAGGGGTCCCTGAACGCACCACACAGTCACATGACAGCTCTACGGCACTTCCTGCTCCGTCATTCGGATCGGACGGGTCTGAGTTTGGTTAAAATAAAATCCTGAACCGTGACAGAAGCGAACGACTCCTGTTTTCTCCCAGAAGTGGACCGAACGGAACGGGAGCTTCGGATTGGTCAGGAGGGTTTGAACGCCGACTGTGATTGGAGGAGGAATCGTGGAGTCACAGCTGCTCTGTGTTTAAATCTCAAAAAAGGAAACCGGTCCAGATCCACTTTCCTGAGGAAAGTTCTGTGAGCAGCTGAATTTAATAGTTTGGTTCAAGATCTGAGGAGAACTTTCAACATTTAATCAATTAATCTGATTATAATGTGCGCGTATACGCACCTGGCTTTATTCAGAACAGAACCACTCTGACATGCGCAGTTAACAAATTCCCCTACAGAAAAACCACAGAAGAAGAACTTCTGTCTTTGCTGAACAAAAAAAAAAAAGTTGCTGGACTTGGACCAGCTTGTCATTATGGTTGAAACGTTACTGAATAAATAATAATTTGGAGCTCTTTTAATGTTTCAAATAGAAAAGTTTCCTGACAGAAATACGTCATTCGGAATAACTTAAGCCTGACAAGAGTTTCCATGCATGTCGATTGGATTGTCAATCGGCATAAACCACCCCTCTCAGTAGCCATATTTACATGGGCAAAAGTAAAAGTAAAAAAAAAAAAAGCAAGCCAATCGGAACATGATGATCGGATTAAGCTCAATCAGATATAAATTCTATTCTGAATGAGAGGGGTGGCTTTTGTCAGACCTAATTTATTCAAAATGTGAACGTGAAAGTGCCAAAATGACCCGAGTGCACCCTACGTGACATATTTCTGCGTTGGTGAGTGGCAGAAATGCGTCAGAAAGCAAAACTGTAAGTGTTCGAGATACAATCTCCCTGTTCATAAAATAAAAGCTAAAAATTGTTGCATTCTCAGTAACGTTTCAACCGTAATTAGAACATCGTGCGAGTCCATCCTGGGCGCTCAGAAGACAAACATACTCATAATACTGCTTAGTTTGCAATTTTTGCAGTTTAGCAAAGACGAAAGTTCTTCTTCTGTGCTTTTTTTTTTTAGGGGGATTTGATAACTGCGCATGTCAGATTTCTTATATTCTGAATAAAGCCAGGTGCAGATAAACACACATTATGATCGGATTAATTGATTGTGTGCCCGTATAAACGGTAAAATCCGATTATTTAATCCAAATACAGTTTAATCCGATCTTGAAATTTGGTGCATTGTAAACATCGCTATTCAGAAAACAATTTAATTCTGTTTGAGCTTAATCTGATCACAAAATTCCGACTGTCGTGTTTACATGACGCATTTTTATTCAGATTACTGTTGTCCATGTAATAGTAGTAATGATTGGTTAACGAGGCGTTCCTCAGCCAGGCAACACAATTTTAACTAGTCAGAAAAGACGTATAATGAAAGTCAAATGATGGTCATCAGCTTCACAGTGAGAAGGACTGATGGAGTGAGGGTGTTCTTGTTCTTGTTGCTGCAGCTGAGTGAGAACATATTTTGCTCATTAAACTTTGATGTAAAGGGAGGACTTTTTTTCTAGGGTAGGTTTAGGACTAAGCTGTCAATTAGGTTTAGGTATATACTGGTAAAGGTTAGAGTCAGGCCACAGAAAAAAATTGAAAATGAAAATGTACACACACACACACACACACACACACACACCTTTGTTTTAATGACACTCACCAGGTCAGAGCCTCCGATTCCGATGTTGACCACATCTGTGATGCTCTTCCCATTGAAACCTTTCCACTCACCGCTGCGCACTTTCTGTAATAAACACACAGATCAGGACGTGAAGGGGAAACGCACACCGACGCACGCACAGATGCACACGCGGTGGGACGGAACCAGAGGTCCGAACGTGCAAAAATAAAACCCCGACATGCACACATCGGACCGGCACGTGGGACGCACACACCTGGCAGAAAGCCTTCATCTTGTCCAGCACGCGGTTGACTTCGGGCATCACGTCTTTCCCGTCGACGAGGATCGGCGTGTTGGAGCGGTTCCTCAGGGCCACGTGCAGCACGGCTCGGTTCTGGGGGACGGAAAACAGAACCCGGGTTCAGAACAACCGCACGTCGGTAAATTAAAAATCGGACAGGCGAGACAGGCGAAGCTCGGCACCTCGGTGAAGTTGATCTTCTCTCCGGTGAACATCTTCTCTCTGGCCTCCTCTACGCCTCTGGACTTGGCCTGAAACACACCAGAACCAGAACCAGAACCAGTCTTATTCTCCCCTCAGAAAGCTTCTCGTTCATCTGCATGACGCAGCAAAGCCATTTTTTAAAGACGAGAATTGAACAGAAACATCTTGTCACAAAGACTGAAGCCGGCCTCCAGCATCTCCAGCTGACTACTGAATGATTCATCATTGAGATGCGGGACATGGAAAAGATCCAGATGGCTCCCACTGGGTCAGTTGTCCAGACGTGAAGCTGACAACATTCAGTTTTGGTTCACGTCTGACACAAAGATGAGCTTTAAGGTTCTGAACTTCCTGCAGCCCAATCAGCTCCCTGGTAAACCAAACACGGCTGTGATGAAGTGTGGACAAACACCAAGTGGTGAAACCTGATTTCTCCATCGCCGCCTCCTTCTGACAGAAGGAAGTGGTCTCAGCTTTGTTTCGTCACGTTTCGCCTTTCCCGTGGCTCAACATCTTTGCTCTGTCGACACAAAGCGTTGCAACGTTCCCTTTTCCCCGAAGCTGCAGCCTGCACAGTTTACGAAGCGTGTCTGACAGAGAGCTGAGCTCAGATAAGACGTGTTGGGACATTTCAGACATTCCTGCACCTGAGGACCCCACACGGGTCCAGACCCGACGAGAGGAGCAGCGATCAGATCGCTCAGGTTTAGGGTTCAGGTTCAGCAATTAAACACCTGGGAAGGATCAGATCAAATCAGTTGGGTTTCCTTTAGATTGTTCAGTGACAACAGGGGTTTATTTATGTTCCTTGTGAGATGGATGCATCAAAACTAGCAGATTTGGTCCATAAATGTGCCATGAGAAATCCTGTTCTCTGTGAAACTCAAAGACTGTTCAGGCTTTGATCCAGAAACTATATCGTTCAAAAACCTTTGCGTCCTTCTAGACTCCAAGCTGCTAAATATATCAGGAGTCTGCAGCATCTTTATTCTGTCTGCTTTTGTCCAATTTACACGTTGGAAGATGATAAAGTGAAATAAAATATACATGTGCCAGACATAACGAATACCTTGTAGCATAATTGCTGCTATGCTGATGATGCTCAGCTAAATTTATCCATAAATCCTGATGAATCCAGTTAACTGCTTTGAATACAGGCATGTCTTGATGACTTTAAAATTTCTTCTATCTTGTCTGAATTTAAAAGCATACAATGTAAATGTCTCAATCAGTCACTTAATATGGATGCCATTAAATTGGCCTCTGGTAATAAAGTAAAAACCTTTGTGTTATTTTTGACCAAGATTTGACCCATTTTAAATAGATTTCTATAGTTTCCTTTTTTCACCTCTGGATTATCGCCAGAATTAGAAATATTCTGTCCAGGGGTGATGCTGAAAAATTAGTCCATGCATTTGTTACTTCAAGGCTGGACTATTGTAATTCTTTACGATCAGGAAGTCCACAAAATGCAGTTCAAAGTCTTCAGCTGATCCAAAATGCTGCAGCAAGAGTTCTGATGAAAATCAACCAGAGGGATCATATTTCTCCAATTTTAGCTTCCCTTCATTGGCTTCCTGTTAAATCAAGAATAGAATTTAAAGTGTAAAGTAAAGTGCCTTGAAATGACTTGTTGGGAATTGGCGCTATATAAATAAAACTGAATTAAAATCGATTTGTTGCTGTTTTCGTCACTCTAGTGCCAACCAATCAGGGAATGATTTATTATTTTTACTATTATTAAATAGCAATAGTAATATTTTTTTTATACATTTACTTGCTTTTTATTTAATCTTATGTTTTATCCACTATACCACATCTGAAATTAATTATAGAATAATATTATTGGTAAAGGTGGCGTGATAATAATAAAGACTATTATTATTGCATTAATAATACCAAGAATAATACAACTAATGATAGTTAATAATAATAATAATAATAATAATAATAATAATAATAATAATAATAATAATAATAATAATAATAATAATAAATTCTATCAATCATATTTTAATATTGAAGATGATGATTATGACGACTATAATGTCATGGATTTGGTGCACACACCTAAAATCTAATTACCCATCATCCCTCTGTTCAATAAATATATACATGGCTTCAACTTAATTTTATGTTTTTTCGTGGATTTTTATTTTTTTTAACTGGACATTTTTTTCTGTGTTTGTATTCTTTTAAAACTGGTTCTCCCATCTTTGTGATTTTGTCTGTGTAATTTCTCTCAGATGTTATGATTAAAAAAAATAAATAAATACATAAAACCAAGTTTTAAACAGGTCCGTTCTGGAGGCTTTACAGCTTTTAGGGAAAGAAATCGGCAGCAAAGATCTCACAGAAAAGCAGAAATCGGTGTCGGTCAACAGAACTGGTGCAATGCCTCATGGGAACATGAGTCAAGCTTCCTCACCAGCGCCAGCAGCATGGTCATCACGTCCTGGTTGATCAGGTTCTTGGAGTAGTCCAGAAGGATGTCTCCGTCGTCCGTCTTCAGGGTCGTACTGTGGACAATCAGCATGACGTCATCAGAGACAATCACAGAGAAGTGGTTAAGAGATTAGAAAATCTCCACTGCTGAACAGAGCGACTAAAAGGCCTGGTGGTAACAGAGAGAACCGTAGAAGGTCGAACCAGCCGTGTCCTGAGAAGGAGTCTAACTGGGACGACCGAAAAGAAGGGAATAGAACCGTCAACCCAGGATGTCACATGGCCAGATGTTCAGCCTGTCACCTAACAGCTGTCTGGGCATCATCCGACTGGATCCATGTTCGTTCCACACTAGTTTGGATTAAAAATAGGGCTGAACGATTTTGGAAAATAATCTAATTGCGATTTTTTTTATCTTAATATTGCGATATAATGTGATTATTTTTTCCCCCAGTTTAATTTATCTTGGCATTTTAAACATATACAAACAACAAATCAATCTGTTTCCTTGCCGTGTGGATTAGTTGCTAAAACACCCACAGCATCTAAACTCGGAGCAGAAATGATTGTGTTCTGCCCACGATATATTTCAACCAAAATTGCAATTTTGATTTTTCTCTGCATTAACCACAAGCAATAAAAATGGCCTCTAAATAAAGATGTTTGTAAACAAGGACTATTTAAAACAAGAACTTCTAACAAGCAAGTCTATGTATTAAACTGATTGACCAGTACTTAATGCTGTGTATGATTATATAAACTCTAAAACAAGTAATAAAGTTAGATTATCTCACTAATGCAGCTCTCTTCCCTTCCATGTGGAGGCAAACCCACTTTAAACATTTTACTGACACCTAAAGGAAGTTTGTGATTCCTTAATTGTTACATAACCAAAAATTTGGAAAATTGCGTTGATTTTTTTAAAAAATCGCGATTATATTGCAAATGCGATTATTTGCGCAGCCCTAATTAAAAAGGAAACACTCATCGGAAACAGGATCAAGTTCTGGACCCAAAACGGACAGAACAGGACCGGATTATCCATAAGGGCCAGTGCCCATGCGCACCAACCATGGGAGGGGGGGGGGGGGGGGGGTACCACATGACACATGCTTTAAAAATATATTTTTCATAAACTGTCATATTATTTACTTGAAATTGTTGAAAGACCATGCATTATTTGTTTTGTGAACACTGATGTCACAATAATAATAAATGATAAATAAATCAAGATTTTTTTGATTTCAACATTTTAAAATGAGATATTTGAATATTGCTCACTGCTCATATGCCTACATGCAGTTGTGTAAGTTAGTAAAATGTAAATTACATTACAGAAATCCCTTTGATTATGTCTGATGTTTTTGACCGGAGGACAGCACGGGTAACCATGAGGGAATGCACCCTCATCCTCATCCTCCTCATCATCGGTTTGCGCTCAGTCACGTCTGCAGCCGCATCATCTCTGCGCAGTGCGGCTGCGCACGTCGCCGCCTGACAGCGTCCCCTCTGCGGTCAGAGCCGAACCCCGCTGGCCCGCTGCTGCAGAACCATGCGCCTGGTTCTGACCAGGCGGCTCAGGTAGACAGGGATTTATTTTATTTACTTTTCCCCCAAACAGAACCACGATCCGATTACTGAGCTGGTCCACAGAATCGGTTCTGTTCCGCTCAGAGAGACCCGCATGGGTTCGTGCAACAAAAACATGGTTTATAAATCAAGTCCAGTGATTGGGCCGAAGAGTTCGGAACCGATTTTCACCAGTTACCGCGCAGGGTACCGGTACCGGACGGTCCAGTCTGATGAAGTTGTAAATTCATACTGGACCAGGAACAGGTGGGTGTCAGGAGGAGTCACATTAAATGTTACATTTATGTCTAAAACCGGTTCGGACTTTTACAAAAAACTCTCGTCAGGTTCGGCTCGTGGCTCTAGTAGTGAACCCGATCCGTATTTCTCACACATCCCGGAACCAGAACACGCCCCTGTCCGATAATGGAAGCTGTGACATTAGCACACAGGCTAAGGTTAGCCAGGTGGGTCCGAAAGTCCCGCACCGAAGGTTCTCCGGTTCGGTTCGACCTCATCCTAACGGGGAGAACGCAGTTAGAGGTGGACAGCAGGCGGTCCGGACGGGACTGTCCACCTGGACCCGTATTATTGGCTTAAATCAACGGCGGAGGAGTGACCTTGTGACAGACAGGAGGACCATCGGGAGCAGCTGGGAGAGAGCCCCGGAACCCGCCGACTGTCTGTCGCGGTGAAACCACGCTCTGCTGCCGGGAACTGGAGCCTCCCAGCGACCGGACTTCTGGTTCTTAACGCGCATCTCGTGTCCTCACCTGAACTTTGCGAATCGGTCCGGCTCGCTTTCGAACATGGCCCTCATATTTAGGGTGTTGGCATTGGTCCGGTACCACTGCTCCAGCTTCTTGTAGTTCGGGTCTGCGCTCAGGGCCATGGTGGCTGCGGTTCGTCGGTGCTCGGAGGTGAGAAGATGTTCCGTCGGCCCCGTTCAGGATGCTCTGACGGCCCAGCTGGAGGAGAACTGAAGGCCTGGATCGGTCAAGCCGAGCTCCACCAATCACAGCACAGCTCTCGCTACGTAGCCACGCCCACTGACACTAGAAACCTACCGTGATTGGCTGTAGCTCACGGCTGATGTAGCGTAAAAGTAGCAGTCATTGGCCAGAAGTATGGAGGGCGATTAATGGCCAAATTAAAGCTGTTTTCTATATCTATATATCTATTTATCTATATCTATATATAGATATATGTTTATGTTTATATGCCATATATTTCAAGATCTCTAGACAACACACAAAAATTAAATATTGTGCTGAATAAGTTGCATATACACCTATAAGCCACAGCGAACGTACAGAAGACATCCTCTACCTTATTTCTTTTTGTATTTTTTCTTTTTTGCTTTTTCTTACCTACTTCTTTTGATCCATGGTATAACGAGGACACTGTGTAAATATTTGATGCACCTAGTCCTACTTGACTCCTCTTTCCTATGACTACTGAGCCGATGTGACATGTAAATTTCTCCAATGTGAGATCAATAAAGCCCATCTTATCTTATATATACACAATCCAACATACATGTACAAAAATAAAAAGTGTAGTTATATTACATGTATGGTTTCAACAGTGATTATTCAACTTATTGTCATACTACTCCTGAAGTGTGATTATTTTGTACTGGCGCTGATGCAGCAACATGTTCATATCACCTGCAGCATTCTGAGCAATTCGTCTGCACCTGGATGAATGCATACATCTCTAGAACAGGGGTCACCAACATGGGGGGCCGTGGGCACCAAGCGGCCCCTGATGACCACATGAGGTGGCCGTGAACTTGTTTATAATAAATAAAAAAAAAGCAGCAGCATAATCCACTAGTGAGCTGCATGTAAAACTTTATTTTATTCCATTACTCTTCCCGTTTATTCACATTTATATAGATTTAAAAAAGACAATATCTATAAGAAAGCAAGAAAAAGTTTATTTTACATACTTTTAAGGTAATCTCTGAATCTTATTGTTCAAAGGTCAGCACTGATAGCCCTTCGTATGACACCAGTAAAAATAGCCCTGGGTGAAGAAGGTTGGTGACCTTTTCTGATGTTTAAAAAATCATTAAAAAGAAGAAAGAAGCGGCAAACTTTTATGCAAACTTAGTGTCTTTATTTAAGTTCTTTATTTTACAATGCATCGTTTAAAAGATCACTTTTTCCCCAGGTGTGGGTCCAAGACTGGAACCAGAATCTTTCACTGAACACACCAGAACAAAATGTTTTCCTCAGCAAATCAAAACCAACATTCAGTTAAGAACCTTAATGTCTGAAACAGTTCTTTTTTATCTGAATGGAACCGCCTTTTGGACCGGTCCTCTCCTGTTTCCTGAGCACAGTTTAAAGGTGGCTCTGCATGTCGGATCATGGGAAGTGTTCAGGAGAATCTACAGGTTTGCTGTCCGAATCAAAGCAGAAAAAAAAAAAAAAGGACTCTGGGTCAAGAGACCAAGCTCAGGGGTGCAACAACCACCCGTTATTTAACAAAATGTTCTGATCGGATCAGCCGACAGGATCACTAAACGTCACAGCGCTAGCTGGATGTTCTGATCTCTGATCTCTGAAAACCATAAAGATCCGAGCGAGCAGCAGCGGCATTAAAAACACACCTGACATCAATAAGAGGTTCTGATCGTGCTGCGGTCTGGGTCGGTGCGTGCGGGGTTCTGGCCCGGCAGGACCGACTCAGAGGCTGAGAAACCTGCGGGGGTCCGAACGTGTTTTAGAAACCAAACGCGGGGGGGTATTGCTGACTGATGATGCTACAATGCGCAGCTCCGTTTACTTGTGACATCACTTCCTGCCGGCCGGCATGCAGTGCTGCGGGGCGACGCTAGTGGCTTCATGAAGACTGTAACAGGGCGAGGAATGAGGCCGGCTGGCTGGTTCCAGGTGGGAATCCCAAATGGACCCAAATTAAAACTGATCAGGAAACAAAAAAAAAAAAACATTTAGTTCTGTGCTCCAAACCCAGTAGAGGAGATTGTTTCTCTACTCTTAAACTCTAAACTCTCAAAGGAGTTACTGGTTTAAAGGAATTTGTTTTATGTGATTTGAAAGACTTATTTCTTGTCAACCCAATAACTTAAAAAAAAAAAAAAAAAAAAAAAAGTCCTTCATCTGGACTTTATGGTGAGCAGATGGTTTCTGTGCCGAGTTTTAATATTGGCTTTAACGTAACACTGTTCTGGAGGTTTAATTCTGAACTAAACAGCTCAAGAGATGAACCGAAGGTGAACCTGCAGTAAGAAGACCAAACAGAGGAGCGATGTGTGTGAAGTGGGGAGTTAGGAACACGACAACCAGAAACACCAGTGATGTTA
Source organism: Fundulus heteroclitus (assembly GCF_011125445.2). NCBI lineage: Eukaryota > Metazoa > Chordata > Actinopteri > Cyprinodontiformes > Fundulidae > Fundulus > Fundulus heteroclitus. The sequence goes on along the minus strand of NC_046362.1, from coordinate 32,497,258 downwards.
GACAGGTGGAGGAGAGACCGTCAGAGCTACAAAAGGCCAACAAGTGCAGGAGTGACGAACACGAGCTCAGCGAGTCGTCGCCCACGTCGCATGATATACTGGTAGAAGAAAAAAATAAATCCAGGTTTTAGAGCGCCTGCAGCGCCCTCTGCAGGACGAACCCTGATAAAGCTACGAGAGCGTCCAGAGCTGAGACACCGGAACATTTAGAGGGGATCGCTTTTTCTAACTGCATCAGTATCACGGCGGTCTGAGACAGACGGAACGGTAAGCTGCGTTTAGAGTCTACTCCAGTGCTGGTGACGGAAACGACGAGGAGACAATCTTCAGGAATTTAGTGGACAGAACGGAACCGAAGCTTTGCTGCTTTCCACGGAAGAAGTTCCCGCTTCACGGAGCCTCCTCCCGCTGTCGACACTACGCCGCCGCTTTGTTGTCCTTCTGCATCGAAACACAGAGACAGAAACATTTCATGTTGACAATTAAGAACAAATGTCACCTTAAGGCACTTTATAACAGAACAGAACAGACTTACAGACAGAAATGCATAATCTCACTGATGCAATCATTCAGACGAGGGATGCAGGAATGAAAATCTGGCCTAATTTTGATATTAGATACTTTTCCCTACGCTTTTTGACACAGTGGAAAAAAAAACGCCACACCAACTGCTTCTTTGTGTCCGTTAAACATTCCCAATCCTGCGCTGCGTGATTACAAACCTCCAAACAAATACCACATGGCTAACCCCTCGCCTTAGCTAAACAAACGCTGGTGGGTAATACTGGCCCAGTTTTACACATCGGCCCAATACCGATGTTAAGAAAATGAGCCGATGCCGACGTTAATACCGATGTAAGCCCGTCTTAAAACCATGGGGAGCAGAGCTTTTTCACGTTCCGCGCCCACACTCTGGAATTCTCTCCCCCCTGACATCTGCAATATCGAGTCTTTACCCGTGTTCAAATCAAAACTCAAAACCCACATGTTCAAGATTGCCTTTTCATTATGATTTTATATTACTTTTCTCTGTGTAAGTTGTGTTGTTTCTTTTAATTATGACGACTGCTTTTACCATTTATTGTTTTTACATGTACAGTGACCTTGAGTGTTTTGAAAGGCGCTTGAAATAAAATGTATTATTATTATTATTATTATTATTATTAACGTCAATCCCTAACACAGACAAACCTAAATTAAATCGCACAAATTCAGTCTAAACTTCCAACTGGTGAAAAGTTCTCCATCTAAGCCGGCGGCGCCCAACTCCAAACGTTTAGATCCCGCCCCCACAAAAACAAGATCAGGTGTATATATGTATATATAAATCGTTTACAGAGTGGATACATTTAAAAACGCCGGTTTCGTGTATCCGTGTGATGATGTAGCTTTGACTCAAAGAGAGATTATCCAGCTCCGTCACGTCCAACCTGCCTCCTGAAGCTGGTGGTCAGATCTGGAGTCTGACCGTTCATCGCCTCCTAAATCAAATCCTGCTGATCTTCACAGAGATGCCAGAGTAGCGAATCAAAGGCAGACTTTTAAATCTGGACAGAAATCATATGTTATATTTACAGTTAAAGATTCCTGGTTTCTGGAGGCTTTTAAAATCTGGATATCTGGCTGGACTTTGTCTTAGGATGGGATCGGGGGAACTTAAGCTAAGTATAACTCAGGTGAACATCCAGGTTTGAATCAGACAGGTTCACACATGCAGACGGATGAATCTCCACCTTATGAGTGGCAAAGCTCATGATGGAAAACACTTCTCCGAGCCAGACTCACCCTGTAGGGTAGGTTGGCGAATTCACGGCCCGCCTGGTTTCCTCTGTATCCTCCCCTGAAGCCGCCGCCCTGAGGGGGACCAAAAGACCCCCGGCTGGCCGAACGTCCCCGGCCTCCTCTGAAGCCCATCCCCCCGCGGCCTCGGTAACCTCCGCGGCCTCGGCCGTGACGCAGAGGGATGCCGAAGGTCTCGGCGTTCATTCTCCTCTCCTCCGCCCAGGTCTGACGGCGCTCCCTGCAGGAGAAAGAAAAAGTAACTCGTGGAAGAGGGAGCTAACCCAGGTTCACCAGCTTTAATCCCCCCCGTTAACGGCAAAAAGCTGCTGATCTAACGGCAAAGAGCTGCTGACAGAAGCACTGCTGATGATCAGTCAGAAAGATTTACGCTGCAACTTCCTGGATCAGTTTGACTCACTGAGGAAAGATGTGAGAAACACTCACCGAGGGAAACCTGAGGCTCCGGACCTTTCCGCCGCTTTCCTAAAAACACACAAACACCAGCAGATCAGGATCAGAGCAGGAAAACAAGCTAACATGTATGCTGGTCACTGATTCCCTCCTCTGCTGCTTAACGACCCTAATGCCGCTGGAAACCAACCAAGACAAGCCGAAACTCCAGTCCTCCAGAGCCAGTGTACTGCAACATTTTGGCGAAGTTCACACAGCAGGGAAATGCGACCCATATCCGTCTTTTTCACGGCAGTGTGAACGGCCCGGTTCCGATCTGTGCCACTTCCATGTGTGGCGCTAACTCAGAAACGTATCGGATATTTTTCAAAGCGTCTGAACGGTCACGTCGTATTTTATCCGTATTTCACGTCACATCATCACAGCAGCAGTTAGCGCTCCATAAAACAAACATCATTAACAGCTGTGCTGCTTTCTTCTTACCTTAGTCTTGCTATGATGTTGTATTAATATTGTCGGCTCTCATTGCTCAGCAGCTTTCTAATGATAACGAGGGATGCTGGCTGGTATCTGAGTTTCCCCCCTGTCTGAGTTTTTTTTCTTAACAAAACTTTATTGAACACTTCTAGAAACAATTACATTCACCATCACTTCCGTAAACCGTGTGCTGCTGCGTGACTTCTTCTGTTATCTGCACATGCGGGTCGCTTTGCTGTCATGAACCGTTCAGACAGAAGTAAGATGACGGTCGCATTTAGTAGTAATATGAACGACCGCTTAAAAAAAAAAAATCAGAATCAAGCATCACGATCTGCAGTGTGAACGTAGCCTTACATGTTTCCCAAGTCTCAGATGAACTGGACTGAATTTCCCCATATCCGGTTAATGACCTTATTCTGTGATTCAGGTGTGTTGGCACACAGACCCAACTAAAAGTTACAGGAATGCAGCCCTCAAGTACTGGAGTTTGACATCTGTGGCCAAGTTGATTAACCAGACCTTAGCCAGATTTATATCGCTCTGCCTAGCTTCACTCACATCCATCTGGGACCTCTCCCATAGAAAGTGATTTCTCCAACCAATTTTATTGTCCAGCCAATCAGGACGCAGGGCTGGAGTTTCATAGATGTGACGTAGTGGAGAAGCGACCGTGAGATTCCAACAACAATGGCGGCTCGCATCGAGGAAGCAAGCGTTAACATTGATGCTGCTATTTCTTCCGTGTTGTCCAATCTACCTAATATTGTTTAATTAAAAGAACATCAGAGAACGGCTCTGAAGGCTTTTGATGGTGGAAACCATGTTTTCGCCCTTCTCCCGACCGGATTTGGCAAGTTTTGTTTTCCGGGGAGCGTCTGCAGCAGAGCGGTTAGCGGTTAGCGTGAACCATGTTAGGAGGCCTTTAGTCCTCAATGCGGTCGGCCCGGGATCGACTCCGACCCGCGGCGCTTTGCCGCCTGTCTTCCCCCTCTTCCTGTCAGCTCACTGTTAATAAAACACCACTAGAGCCGCAAACACATAAAAAAATTAAATAAAACGTTTTTTTTCCTGTGTTGCTCTCATCAGCGTCACGGGTTAGCTTCGGTGTAAGTGGTTGAAATAGCACGTTGATAAAGATGACAGACAAGTGGCTTATCCAATCATAGGCAAGGATTTTTGATAAGGCCCAGCCTTCAATAAAGGCAATTCCTATGGAGAGGTCCCAGATGTGTGTGAGTGAAGCTAGGCGGAGCGACAAATCTGGCTAGGGTCAGGTTAGAAGATGATGACCCAGGAAGAAAAGCGGTTTCATCAGTTCATTAGTTTATAATCAGTGTTTAAACGTTTCTAAGCTCTGATCAGATCTCTTCCACAATCAGTTCCCACGTTTGAGAACCAAGACACTTTCGAGAGTCGGTTCACAATCTGTTCAGGAATCACTTTCCATGTCCCGATCTTTACCATCTACCAGCACTGAGGCCAGACTGCAGGATGAAGGACCAACTTGAGATCTTTTACCTCATGTCGTCACAGGAGATGTTGTCGAAGAATGACTTGGACTTGTCGTAGTAGCAGTTTGGGCCCAGCGGGTCGCCCTCTTCCTCGTTGTTGCCCTCACTGTTCTGGGTTTCCACTCCAGAGTCTGCCTTATCTTCTCCGTTTACCGCTTTCTCCGACTTCTCATCTGAGAGACGACAGAGGCACGTCTGAGCAGCAGAACAACTCTGGATATAAAGACTCCAAAAGGATCGGTCACAGATACAGTTCAGGGACATAAATAGAAATTCAACAGCAAAAGAGGAGAAGAAAGTCCCATTAAAGATCTGAACCAGCTCCCTTTGTGCATCAGTATATCCCAGTCTTTTAATATCAAACTGCTCCGCTGAATTAAAAGCTGCTCCTCTAATTACAGAAAGGAGTTCGCTTTGCAGCAGCTCCCCTCAGTAAAACCAGTTGATGCCCAACCTTTGAGCTTCAGCTTGCTCTGGAACTCCCTCTCGATCTCCTCCTTGTTGAACTGCGCGTTGGCGCTCTCGAAGTCGAAGTCCTTCTCGAACTTCATGGGTCCGTCCCGGCGCACGTTGAAGCGGCCCCTCCCGTGGTGCCCGCCTCCTCGGCCGCGTCGGCTTGGCGCTCCGCCGGCAGCGGCTGGGGACAGACAGAGGCTCTGCGTTAGCTGGGGGGGGGGGGACGAAGAGAAACGGAGCAAACAGAAGCAGAGATGGCGGCACAGGGGGGTGAGGATGAAGAGGAGCGGCGTGGCTCCAGGAGTTAATGAGAGAAGGATGGAGGAGATGATGGTAGTCTCCTTCATCCCTGAGGAGGTGAAGGCGACAGGAAACATGGAGAGCATGCAGGATGGCTGCAGAGAGGAGCAGACTTTAACCTGTGGAGCGTTTACTGGCCTCCCTGCCTTCTCCTCGCGCCTGCTCGCCCTCAGCTCTGCTCTGGACGTCTGATCCTGGAACAACAACAACAACAAAACACGTTGAGTCTCCACACAGTGATCGGAAAGCAGATGCTTCTCCTACTGCAGTCACAAACTCAGCCCTGACACACTGGAGAGTGAAGCCAGACAGCAGCGGGTTGGATTCCTGCAGGAAACAGGAGGTTAAAACTGTTTCTATGACCGGCAGGAGCAGCAGTCTGTCTGCAGCGTTCTGTGCAACAGTCGTACTTCTTTACAGCTCAGGGGTCCGTTCTTCGTACGTCGCTAACTCAGTTAGCAGGATTTCATTGTTGACGATTTGGCATGATCTTGGATCGTTTGGTTCTTCGAAAGACATCCTGCACTTGTTGTCATAGCAACAAGTGCGCCAGCTTAAGCCTGCTCGAGAGGAGGCTTATTTCATGTAAACAAGATTAGATCACGGCTTTATAAGCGGAGGAGATAGGGAAGTCTGCCGTAGCCATGTCCATTTTTATGACAGCAACCTGTTGCGGAAGGTGCAAGAATAATTTGCAGAGTTTTTCGAATTAATCGCGTATTGCGCAATAGACATGATCCTTTAGAGCAGCGCGACAGTGTAGAGAGATTTTTCTTGGTGGCTGTTATAAACAGACAAACACATCAATTAACAGTGGCTTTTAAAGAGGAAAAAGCGGTGTTAGAGCCATAAATCTAAAATATTTAAGTTATTTGTATGATAGTTTGCTTTTTATTTTTATCATATTCAGTAAGAAGATTTGTTCGGGCCAATTTATTGTGAAGTTTAGTTTTACTTTGAAAATCTTGCTTCCTGTCGAGCCGTATATTGTATTAGAAAAAACTATGGATGGATTATCTAGACACGGAGCAATACAGTTTTACCGTGTAAACTGTGGATGACTTGGAAAAGGAAGATTTTCATTTTTTATGGATAAAGATTTTTTTTTTTGTTAAAATTCCCAGTTTGCACGTGTCCTTTACTTCCCGTGTCTAAGGAATGACACTGAAATTTGGATCTCTTGACATAACAAGTGCCTTTTTAAAATAAAGTGTAATACTTAAAGGCTACCATTTTGTAGAATATTCTTGTACTTCACTTTTTCCCCATGTTCTAGTGGGTCCCATGGAGGCTCTGATATAAAAGAACAAATAATATCAAATTATTAAAATGCAAAAATTCATGCTGTAGAATGTTATAGAAACATCTACCATGGACAGTATTTACGCATTAATTTGTCTGATACTTTTTGCCGGCCCTCTCTCCTGGCTTTAACAGATTTTGAGGTGTTTTAATTAATGACTCAAATTCGGCATAACCTTCCATTAAAAGCTCGTGTTCTGCTTGGGAGAAAAACTGTGGGCGTTCTTTGTTCATGCTGAACAGCCAATAGCAGCGCTGCTGATCATTGTTTCTACTATCGATACATTTCCCCTTTTAAACAAACGCATGAACGTGCAGTTGTCTCAGTTAATTCAATCCAGTGATACTAATCGTAAACAACAGGTGTGTTGGAAGAACCCAATTAGCCGGATCAGGATTAGCCGGATGAAATCATCTTGGATGTGTTATTTAATCTCGGATGTTTTAAGCAACGTACGAAGAACGGACCCCAGGTCTAAAGTTGTTTTGTTCTTGATCTGCCTGGGATGGATTTTGTTTTTTTTGAGCGACTAAGCAGAACTCCCCCTCAAGTTTAGTTTTTGGATAAAAGTTAGTGGTCAGCTGAACTTCTTAACAGACAGAAGCCACTTAGTAACGCTGGGCGACTGATTAACAACATCAACCTTTTAGGAAAACTGTGGCAGAAAACCAACCTGCATAAAAACATAAATTAATTTACAAATTGGGCCAGGAAAGGTTGTCACACATCCAGCCAGGGTTACATAAACCTGAACATAAACCTCTGACTGGAGCTGCTGATGAAATGTCGACCTGCAGAGGAGCTTTGACCTCCTTTCATTTTATTAGAACCGAAATACGAAGACGCCATGATTCAAATTTCAAGAATCAAGTTTCAGGAGGGATGTTCTTACACAGCAAAAATGAAACTAAAATTAAGCAACATTTTATTGAAACGAGTGCATTTGTCTTAGATTTGATGAGGCAAGTTTTAATGATCTACAAATGGAAAAAGATTATTGCACTGAAAATAAGAACAACTCATCTCCATCTTAAATCAAGTGAAGTATTTCTAATTATCTTATTTTAAGGGTCAAAATGCTCATTTCACTGGCAGATTATCTTATTTACCTGCTCGTATCAAGGAAAAATACACTAATTCAAGAAAACTTTACTTACTTTAAGTTCCCTTTTGGCAGCGTAGGACTGGGCGACATTTTAAGGCTGACATTTATCACGATATGTTTTTATTTTCATAAAGAAATTATAAAAAGGCCTCTCTGAATCAAGGGTTTATCCCAAACGTCTCACAGGAACATCTTTTAACAAACAGCTGTAAATAAATATGTGAAAAAACTGAAAACCAACCTGCTGGAATACATAAAACTATAATTATCGTATTGTTCGGACTATAGTTTGCAATTTTTTTCACAGTTTGGCCGATCCTGCAACTTAGTCAGGAGCGACTTGTATATCAATTTTAATGTTAATTCATACTGACCAACATGAACCGAGGAGTAAACATTACCGTCAATAGCCACAGGAGGGCGCTCTGGGCTTGTGAAAACTATATGCTGCTCTTTTTACCACTTAAAAATTAATAGAAACATTAACAAAGACAGAACACATGTTTGTATGTTGTTTCACTGTTTCAGTCTGCATTCATGCGGCAGAGCGACAGAACCCTGTACTAGGCTGTCCATGAAGCTAATAGCAGCTAGCGCTAGCTTACAGCTCTGTTCTCCAGGCGGGTTACAACTTGGCTGATGCACGGCAGCTTTATGTTGCTCTGAAACATCCGTGTCGTACTGTTAGCTCAGCACGTCTAATTTCGGCATAATTTTGACAATTTTGAACGTAACGACGTTCCCAGTTGGAGTTGCTAGCTTGTTATGCTAATGTTCTCCATTCATCCTCTCAGGTATGTTTCAGGTTATTCAGCCGGTTGTGGATGCAGCCGTGTAGTTGATTAAATTACATCACCAGATTAAATGTCAGTTTTTAGTCTTGGATTGCGTGAAATAAATTTCTAAATAAATGTGACATGTTTTTTTTTCTCTCTTTATGGTGCGACTTATATTTTGGAGCGACTTATAGTCTGAAAAATACGGTATAACGCTACATGGACCACCTCGATATAAACGATGTAGTCTCATCTTATATCTTTTTAAAAAAGTAAATCTTAATGTTCTTAGAATCTCGATTTACTGCCCGGCCCGAGACGTTTTCTACCAGAACCAGTCGGAGGAGGTTCTGATCGTTTAGCGTAGGTAGTCCACAAAAATATTAGCTGCAGCGCTGAAGTTCAGATCAGATCTCTGAGGTTTTATGCAGCAGACTGAAGGTTACCCAGAACCACGTCCCTGTCAGCTGTCACAGGGTTCCTACAGCATAAGGCAAGTTAAATTCAAGACTTTTTAAGACTTTTTAATGCCACTTGAAATAAAAAGTTAAGACCAACTTCACGATAAACAAGAAAAACCTGGTTGCGTCAACTTCACCCAAATGTTTATTTTAACATAAACCATTACTTTCTGGCCCAGTAGGCATGTTTAAAATTTTTGAAAAACATTCAATATAGGAAGAAAGCTAAAAAACACAGAAATTACAGATATATTTTTAATAACTACTGAACTGAATTCACAAACTTTGTTTTGTTCCCTACTAAAATAAACTATAAATCAGTTTTAAAAACCACAACATAACCAGTGCCAACCCTTTTTCCCAGCTATGGTCCGGCCGCAACAGTTTTTATTGGTTCCACTATCGGGACGGAACCAATAATGGTTACATTGAGCCGTTCTGTAAATTTTAAAAAATATAATTGTGTCAATTATGTTACTGTTTGGTAAGGATTACAAAAATAAAATGCTATTTATGACCTCGTAAAAATTTTAAGACCTAAGAAAGACTGATTTAATACATTTTAATGCTAATTAAGTCTTTAGTTTTATATATTACAGAATTCAATGCCTTTTAAAGGATCCGCGGGAACCCTGTGTCAGCACCAGTCCTGAGACCCAGAGCTGCTCAGTGATGATCCACCAGAACCAGGAAGACCGAAGGTTCTCACCCCTCATCCTGTCCACTCCGTCCTGCTGCTGAACCTTCTGGCTGCTCTGAGAGGGACCAGCAGGGGCGGTGCGGCCATGGGGGGGGCTCCTACGACCCAGTCCAGGGGCCGGAGCCGTGGTGCTGGAGGCCGGGACAGACGGGCCGCTCTGGGTCACCTGATCCAGGGTGGGACTCTTCCTGAGAGCTTCCAGACCAGGACTGCTGCGGCCTGAGGAGAGACAGCAGGGTTAACGGGTCTCACTTAGCCCGGACAGAACCAAACACACACGATTAGTAACCCCAGAGACCGGACCCGACACAGACAGAGAGACCTGCCACTGCTGGTTAAACAGAACCAGAGAAGAGCTGCTGCATAGTCCCACAGAGACGCCGCATTCAGGGTCTGCTGGGAACCCAGACTGCCTCTACCAAGTTATTACCGGACCGGTCCAGATGCGTCAGGAAAAATGGTTCAGATGGCCCACACTGCAAAAACGGAACTAAAAATAAGTAAAATGTTCTTAAAATGTGTGTTTTTGTCCTTGATTTGAGCAGGTAAATAATATTATCTGCCAATGGGATGAGTATTTTGACCCCTAAAATAAGATAATTAGACATCCTGCACTTGAAATAAGATGATGGAGATGAGTTGTTCTAGGGCTGGGCGATAAATCCGATTTAATCGATTAATTTGAATTTACAATTCTTTAAGATTTCATTTTTGGAAAATCTGGATTTTATTTTGCCAATACACTCATTGGGTTTCCATGAAGAGAACAGCATGTGATGCTGGATATATGTTTAGGCAAATGTATTGTCAAAATATTGTTTTTTTTTTTTTTACCATAATACGAGGTACTTCATTTACTTATTTACTTTTTTTCAACTTTAAGTTCACAAGTGCAGTGAAGCCTGTTCTTAGCTCAATGTGTAATACCACTAGCAGCAAATGTTTTGTTATATTTTCATTGTTTATAATGGCACGGCTGCCATCTTGTTTTACAAGCATGTTTCACAGCTTGTTTTTAGTTGCACTTTGAATTCAGGTCAACTCCCTGACGAAATGCTTGACATAAAAAGCAACGTTTTAAAATAATTTCTTTAATTTCTTTTTATGAAACAAAAAGGAGGAAAAAAAATCGATTAATCGGATTTGGTATGATAAAATCGGACATTTATTTTTTAATCCATATCGCCCAGCCCTAAGTTGTTCCTATTTTAATGCAAAAATCTTATTCCATTGGCAGATTATCCTTTTTACCTGCTCAGATTAAGGACAGATACACTTATTTTAAGAGAATATTACTTATTTTAGTTCCGTTTTTGCAGTGCACTAAGGTTGCACAGTCCAAACAGACGAGTTAAACTGTATCCAGAATCAAAGGAAACGAATAAAAAGCAGAAAGACGAGCTCAAGGTTCTGAGTTTAGCCACCAGGTTCTGGTTTGCAGCAGAACTCCGACATGAAGCTGCACAAAAATCCAGATCAAGTACCGATTCTTGACTCTTACTGGGCCGTCATCACAACGACCCTGAGGAGAACGACTCCTCCAAGCCTGTAGAACAACGTTTACGTGTGAAACTCTGGGCAGAACTTTGTTTACTACAGCAGGAAATCCACCGCAGAGTGTTTGTGGGTGAGAAAGACAGGAGCAGGACCAGAAAACACCCGAAAACAGGGAGAGGCTTCGTGTTTCAGACCAACCTTCACCCTCACACACAAATTTAGACCTCCTTTAGATCAGGGGTCCGCATCTCCGGTCCGCTTTCAGGACGCCGGTACCGGAGGACTGGAGCTGCAGACCCCTGATCTGGAGGACGAACAGAGTCCACTTCCTGGTGGTCTTTACCTTCAGTGAAAGTTCCCACCGACCGCGAGTCAGAACCACTCAGACTGGAGTTCACAAAGGTGGCAGTGGAGCGCCCTGTGTGGGAGAACAGCAGACGACTGAGACCAGAACTCTCTCTGCAGCCGACTGGACCGACCTCTGCGGATAACCCGGGCTGTGCTGACACCAGAACACCAATCAGCCCCGCAGACCCAGAGCTGGACCGTTCAAACCGGACCGACCAGAGGAACTAACCACACTGGACTGGATCTGGTTGCAACTGAACGGTCAGAGCTGGAGCGGAGCCCAAAACGGGCCACTGCAGAAACTGGACCCGTTCTGCCCGTAAACCAGCCAGAGTGACAACTGGACACAAATCTGCTCTCTGACCAAACAGATTCTTCCCATCGATCCGATTCTTCCCACCAGAACAACTTATTCTCAGACTGCAGATCCCAGTTTGGGTCAAACCGGTTCCTGGACTGAAGAAATGAGTTTGAAGCCGAGACTCAGACGAACAGAACCCACTAAACATGACCGGAGGAAAAACGTGAGGTCCAGCCTACAGGGGACTAGAAAAACAGACGGTTCTGGATCTTTAAAACTAGAACTGGATCAGCAGCAGAAACCGACTGGATGCAAGTCATCGCGTCCTCCCTTACAGACGGCCACAGAGAACGTGTCTCTGGTTCAATCAGCACAGCCCGGTATCAACACCACCCCCCACAGAACTCTGGTTCCTTCTGTGCGGTCCAGTAGCCTCGTGAGACCATCCTGATCTCGCGAGCTTTCAAGGTTTCACTCGCAGATCAGTCTGGCTACCCTCCGTTGAAGAAAATTTGGAGCCGTTCACCAAACGAACATCCAATCAGCGTTGGCTTTGAGGCGGGTTGAGGTGTGACGCAACGGGAAGCGCGTCAGTTCAGTCTAAAGAACATGGCGGCTTCAGCCGATGAAACTAGCGTTAGCGTGGCTATCGAGCAAGTTTTATCGGAATTACAGAGTATTTCTTTGCTGAGCTAACGAGCCTTTACCTGCAGCAGCAAGAGTAGCTTGGCTTGTGGTTGTGTTTTCGTCGTCGCTCGTAACAGAGCGACGACGAATCTGATTGGTTCATTTGGCCCGTCTATCACCAACATAGGCCAATCAGCTAACCAGTATTTTCGCCCCTTCCCAAATTTACTTCAACGGAAGGTTTCCAGATGGATATGCGGAGCAAATCTATCTGGCGGAGTCAGGTAAGCGGTCCAGTGCCGTCCCGTCAGAACCGAGCAGAAAACATGTTGAGGGGGCGGCGAAGGCCTCACGCTGACGCCTTAACCCGACGCCTCCTCACATCCTGTGGCATGAGGAACCTGGTCCAGAACCACTCTCAGACTCTGAACCCTTGGATGTCATGCCGGGCCGTGACAGCGGCTCAGTTCTAACCCACTTACCCACACCAACAGGTCCAAACTGGGGCGAGACCAGGGGGCTGGTGCTGAACTGGTTGTAGGCGGGGACCGGAGCTCTGCTGAAGAGGCCGTAGGACCCCGAGGACTGGAACGGAGTCGGAGCCGAGGCCGCCGCTGATGAGGAGCTGGTGCTGATGGAGGACTGGAGCAGAAGAAAAAACGGGTCTGGTGAACGTGAAACTGGGTCAGAACCGGTGTTCTGTGGAACTCTGAACGGGGCTTTTTGTCAGGAAAACAGGGGATATGTAATGATGATGAATGCAGCTATAAAAATATGACTTTAGATAAATAAGTGAACAGAGTTAAACTCTTTCTGCTTTCACAGCAAACACCAAAATATGAGCAGTCTATTAAAAACAATTATAAAAAATAAAGTTTATTAAAGCTGCTGCTGGCCTCTTAATGACTCAGCCACCAAATCACCTCCCTACCTTTATGCTGCATTATAGGTGCATAGTCACATTGACTTTTTTATTTATACGTCAGTAGCTCCCTCTGGTTGCATACAGAGTTTTTATGAAAGATTATCACCACCTATTAGCATATTAGTTGTTATTTTTTTGTTTTTGCTCAGTTTGTTAGTAAATAAAGCCTTTCATGTTTATTTACGATTTTAAGGGAAGTACGTTCTACTCATGTGCAGCAGGGGTTAAACAAGGCAGCGGCTAACAGCTATTAGCATCTGCCAGAGAAATGATGCAGAAAGGTCCAAAATCCAATGAAAGAAACGCAAATAAATAAATGATAAAAATATGATTCAAAGAGTGAAAAGCCTGGAATGTCTCTGGGAATAATGTCTGAACTTTGTGGTTCACTGAAGCGGACGCTAAACCTGCCGATTGTGCAGATGTGACCAGAGTTGACTGACATTAGTAAATGTTTTGCTATGAGGCTCTTAAAGTTGCTGTAGATCAGTTTATTTAATTAATAACGCCGCTATGAATTAATCGGTCTTTGATCACGCCTAGCTGCTGCTTTACTGCGAGGCGTTACAGAGGGTCAGGCTCAGTCTGGCATTGATTACAAGTAATTCATTAATTAAGCAAACTGGCATTATGATAGTTCTGCGATACTGTCACTAGATGGCGCCACGTCTGTTTATATCTGCTAATTGCGACCGGTGCTGGGGCTATATTTATCCATAAAAAGGTCCATTAAAACATTATCAGGATGGAGGCTTGGTGTATATAACTTTATTTTATCAAACGGTTTTTGGTCTTTTTTTATAAGCATATAACGTGGCTATATACCTTTAAATGATGGGTCCCCAAAGTGAGAGAAGGTTAGGGCTCCTAATAACTCTGGCTTAAAATGATCAAGAAACAACAAATGTTTTTAAATCACAGATCTAATAAATGCAGGTTTTAGATGTTTTCCATCATTTTTTTATTCATGGAATAATTCCAGAATTTTACTAAAATACCAGCAGTAATATTATTTTACATCCTTTTTTATATCATATTCCACAAACAACAACATCCCATAGAAGAAAATGTATCCAACCTCTTTTTGGAAATATTTTATTCTATTTTTTTTAAACCTAAAAATTAAAACAAAATGGTGGTTCTTTAAAAATGACAACATTCCTATTGTTGCATAGAAAATATTCGACCCAAAAGGTTAGTAGAGTCTTTTCATTAAGGCAAACGCCTCAGACAGCTTTTCTGAGTTATAATTTGTTCTTTTCTACTTTCCTTCATCAAACTCTTTCATATCTAATTTATCGTTGAACATGAAAAAACATAATTCACTATAAAATCTTTTGCATTTTTAATCTGAAAGAAAAAAATAAAATAAATACACGACTGCTGCTTTTTGAGGACATTTTTGCATAATTGTGCAGCCGTAGTTCTGACCTTCTGAAAGTTTCACAATTTGACTGAAAATTACTTTATTGATCCCTAAAGGAATTAAAAATCTGTTGCGACTAAAACGATCCAAGTTAGTCCAGAGTCATTAGAGATGGTGGGGGGCACCAGAAGGAAGTATTATGATGGGGAACCTGAAGAACTTCGGCTTATCAACCAGTAGAACCTGAACTCTGACACAGAATTACAAACCACTCAGTTTCCACAATAATTATAATTAAAGAGCGATTCTCAGGTCAGCTCTCTTCAGTTCCCTTCCAGGAGGCTGCAACAACCTTTCCCTCTCCTGATGGGGGTCAATTCAGTGTGAAGGTGCCGCTTTCAGCTGAAATTCATTAGTGATAAATAAAACCGGACTCTGAACGTTTAACCCGACCTGAAACAGCTTTTTACATTTTGCCCCCAGCTTGAGAAAAGCTTACCTGGACAATGGCGGGGTCCTGGGGAAGTGAGCATGTCGGTTTGGGCGGCTCACACACCGTCAGGTCCTTGATGTCGCCGCCCCTGAAGATGATGTACTCAAAGATGTCGTCCCGGGGAGGAATGGGCCGGTCCGTCGGGCGATCCTCGGTACCAAAGGAGCGGACTGAGGTGAAGCAGAAAAAAAAAAAAAAACACAGCTCAGCATTTAAATCCCATTATGCCAGCAGGTGTGGCAAAGACTCCACATTTAGACGGAAATATCTCTGAAACCTAAACAGGACTGCAGAATGAACAGAGATGTAGGCGATAAAACCTCAAATATTATTACATCAAATCCGATTTGGTGTATTAATATCCCTCCTTTTCATTTCAGAAAAAGAAATTATGTTAAAAACTTTTTTATATCAACAATTTTGTCTGGGAGTCCGCCCTGCCGTGAACAATGAAAATATAACCAAATGTTTGCTGCTGGTGGTTTTACACAATGACCTACGAACAGGCTTCACTTCACTGGTGTAACTTTAAACTAACTAAAAAAATAATAAGTAAATGAGTAAATCAAAGTGCTTCGTATTATTATAAAAACGGTTCCTCTTTACAATATATTTTCTTAAACATATTCTCCATGTGGAAACCCAAGGAGTGCATTTGCAGAATTAAATCCAGATTTTCTAAAAAAGAAAAAAGAGATCTTATCGTTTTGTCGTCCAGCCCCAGGTGGATGATGGGATGCAGGGAAAGACAACGGACAAACGAATGGATAAATGCGGTGTTAGACCTGGAACTTTTACTGAACATAATATTTTTCACACTGATTTATTCCATCATCCTTAAATCCGATTCCAGGCGGTACGGGAGCCCGGCTCAGACATCACTTTCTTAAACAGAACGCCGTTCTTCCCTCCAGGAGGAGCTGACGTTTAACCAGGAGCGGGGCGAGAATCCATCTCAATCGTTGGGGACTGAACCAAAAACGGTTCGGGCCAATCAGGTTGCAGTATTATGGTTTAACACGGGACAAAGCAAATGGTGTTTTTGTAGGACTTCTGAAAATGACCATCGAGCCGTTTCCTTTTGAGAAAGTGCAGCATTGAGCTTTAATATTTATAATAATTAAAACAAATGAGATCATCCTCATTAAACCTCAGAATATTGAAGTAATCAGGCACCACGTGAAATAAACAAATGTGTCCTTTGATATTTATCCCGTTGAATCTCGCTGTCCCGACACCAATTCTGTAAGGGAGCTCGGCGCGTTCTCCCTCCTGGCGGGAGTCTGACTTTACCTGTGTGTGAACCAGGGGCGGCTCTAGGCATGGGCCAACAGGGGCCTGTGCCCCTGTAGAACTGTTATGGCCCCTGTACTAAAAACATGATATTACATTTCTTAGGATGATAAATGCTGACAAAGATACCGGGACTGACTGGTCATTTGGATCAGTATTTTTTTTTCCGTTTATGTTTTTACCCAATAATAAAATAATTAAAAAATATATATATATAAAAAAATAACAATAATTAAAGATTAAGCTGTTTCACGTTAAGCTCCCGCTGTAGTGAGAAAAGATCAGGGGTCTGCAACCTGCAGTTCCAGAGCCACAATTGGCTCTTTGGCTTACTTAATAACCTAGAGACAGAAATATGTCAGGATGCCACCTGGCCTTTTTTAGAAAGGTTAATTTTATTAACAGTTATAGTCCTGGTCATTAAGTTTCAGCACCTCTTCTCTGAAGGTATTTGGGGTTTTATTTTTAGGATGCCAGAAATGAAACATTACTGATTGGACTTGTTTGTAGACGGTTCTGTGTAATAATAACTTCTTAGATCTCACCTGGCTGTGTCTGTTTCTCTTTAGGGTCCTGATGCTGAGGATAATCAGATCCCCAGTTTCTGAATCAGCGCTTAAATAAAAAGGGATATTCTGTATTTTTAAAAAGGATTCTGCACTTTACAAAACCCAAAACTTCAGTTACAAATGGAAGATTTCTGTACTGGTCAAACTGCAAAGGGTTAGTCTACAATGACGAGAGCTTCTCTGAGTCAGTTTGTCAATTAAAAAAATCTTAATTAATTGGAGTATAAACAATCATTCTTGTGTTTTAGGGATATGTAGACCACGTTAGACGGGGGCTCATGTTTGACAAGTCAAATCTGTCATGGATTATTCTAGATATTTACAGCAGAACATTTATTCTGCACATTTCCGGGGGCGACGGTTTTGTTTGAAAGGAAAAAAAAAAGTTTAAAATGGTAGTTTTACAAATATTTATTCGTTGTTTAGACGAGGTGTATTTACAATGTCTGGCAGAAAAACAGCAGCATGTTCCTTTAATGGAGGGGCTATCAGTAAGGAGCTAACTTCAGGCCGGTTGGAAGCGGTTTGCTCGTTAAGTTTCCGTTAAAACCGATATAACCGCCACCGCTGCAGCTGCCACACGGCGCTTCCGCCTCGCCCTGAGCCCCGCTGAGACGCTCACCTTTAGCCAGGGCCACGGTGGAGTTCTCCGTGTCGATGGTGTACAGGATTCCTTCGTAGCGAATCTCGGCCTTGGAGATCAGGCTGATCTTACTACCCAGATAAGGCGTTCCGCCGCTCATGATGGCGCCTGCTTCTCGTCTCTGGGAAGAGAAATGGGAAGGGGTCGGTGGCTCCGAGCCGCGCGGTCAGCAGACGAGGGTTCTGGAGCAACTCTCCTGTGTTTCGGTTCCGTAGCCTCTGACGCTGACGCCGCTTTGCAGCTACAACATGGCTGCCTCTACCTCCATAGCGCCGCTCTGAGCGCGGGGGATAACGGGATTTGGAGTATCGCGTGACTTGGCGGCGTCCTGAATCATAGATCTTGGTTGAATAGAAGTGAAAGTGGACTTTGGCCGAACACACGCATTTTAAATTCTCCCTTAAAATAAATAAATAAATAAATTATTATTATTATTATTATTATTATTATTATTATTATTATTATTATTATTATTATTATTATTATTATTATTAATAATAATAGTAATAATAATAATAATAATAATAATAATAATAATAATAATTCCTTTTAAAAAACAGTAAAGTAAGAAGCTGAGTTTTTATTTAAACTACTGGCCACTAATGAAATACAATGGTTCATTCCTATGCTGCGAAAAGTTACTTATCTGTAAAAACACAAAATAACTGCTAAAATTTTGCTTTTCTATTTAATATCATAAAGATTTTGACACACCTATCAACTTAAACAATTAAATAGTACGTGATGAGATGAGATAACTGAAAACAAACATTACATTTGTTTTAATTCGATTTTATTTTGGATGGATATATGTAAAGGACCCAGAGATAAAAATAAGTAATAAATAACAATTCATACCGACAGATATGGCCTGAGAATTACGAAATTGTTGACATTTTGAGGACTGTTTCGTTGAATACTTGGTGTTTTTTTTCCGTTCCTCTGATTCATTTAAAACCTAATGTGTTATGCTGTAACTTTTGGACTGACGTGTTGTTCCATATATAGTGTGACGTTACCGTGAAAACACCAACCGACCGATTCTGCTTTTCCCACAGTTCACAAAACATTTGCTACGTCTAGATCTATGCTCCGAATGCAACCGGATCCTCGGCGCATGCGTACATTCTAAAAAACGATTTGCACAACAGCGAAGCATCAAAGATGGCGGGAGCCCCCGACCCGCTGGAGGACATGCTGTCCACCGAGGTGGACGAGAAGGCGGTCAGCGACCTGGTGGGCTCCCTGGAGTCCCAGCTGGGCGACAGAAAACCTCCCGCGGCTTCTGATCCGAACGGGAAGCGGGACGTGGCGGTGGCCGGCCACCTCTCAGGGAAAGCGGGGTCTTCGGAGCCTCAACAAGGGCACCAAACTGCGGGGTCGACCCGGGAACCCGGCGCCAACCAGCCTCTCTCGGAACAGACCGTTCCCTCCGCCGTTACCGCCGGGACGATAAGAAACACCGGGACCGGGCTGCAGCCGGTAGGAGCTCCCCCTCTGACCGCGTTACCCGCACCGGTAACTCTGAGCAGCCAGCCCGCTGCTAGCTTCCCCCGGGCTGCCGTCCTGGCTCCCAGCCCGTTGGAGGCGATCCGGACCTCCTCTCCCAGCGTACAGTCGCTGAACGGGAGCCCCGGGGCCGTCAAGGTGGAGGGCTCACCCGGCCCCCCACCACCCAGCGGGTCTGTGGGTTCACAGCCTGGACCTCCTGCCCCCCAGTCCCCGGCGGGCTCCCCCGCCGTGACCCTGCAGGGACACCCCAGCCCCGTGATCAGCGCCGCCCAGAATGGTTTGGACCCCAAAGGTTCTCCCTCCCTTCCAGCCGCTCAGGTCCTGAACCACAGCAACCCTCTGATGCACACCAAGCTGCTGGTGACCAGCACCCCCCCTCCAGCTGCAGCCCAGGCCTCCATCATCCAGACCCAAACCGGGTCCGCCACCACTCTGGCGGGGGCCAAATCCGCCATCAATGGGGTGGCGCAGCCTGCCTTGGGGGTGGTGAGGCCGGCCGGCGCTCCTGTTGGAGGTGCCACTTCCATCCAGCCGCAGAGACCCGGACTGGTGACCGCTACGACCCGGGCGGTTGCCCCCCAGACCACCCTCGCTGTTCGGCCCCAGCAGCAGACCACCATTCAGCTGCCACCTGGCTTCACCATGCCTCCAGGTGAGTCCACACCTGTCAATGGGTCACCTGATCACGTGTTGGGGTTGATGTGCTTGCTGATTGGTGGGTCTCCTGATGGTGGGTCCTGGTTCTGGTCCAGCTCGTCAGAACCCGTTGATTAAAACTGTTTATCTGAACCAAAGATCCAAACGTTCTTCTGACTCATCTGCCGTCTCCTGCTGTTTTCTGTGTTTATGGAGCAGATGGTTCGGTCGCAGGTTGGAAATTGGTGCAGCACCAGGCTGTTCTTGTGATTTTCTGCTATTTCTAATGAGAAATTATGCCCCCCCCCCTACTCTAAACATTTTTCAGGGCTCTATTGTCGGCTGATCAATCAAACCAGCGACTTTTATTTTTATTTAATCCAGAATTAAAAATTTCTATCATTTTTTTGCTTATCCAATGTGAGTGTATGTGTATATATATATATATATATATATATATATATATATATATATATATATATATATATATATATATATATATATATAAGGGCTGGGTATCATTTAGGATGAGCCGATTCGATCTGATTCTTGATACTGAGCTTGATTTGATTTGACTCCAATATCGATATTTATTAATTATTAATTAATTAATGCTCAAAGTCATTCAATCAACAAAACCAGCCACATATTTTATTTATGTTCAATTTATTGAAAACTGACATATTAACAGGAAAATAAAGTGCATTTGGTTTAATGTTCAATATCACAGAAACCAAAAACGTCTGATTTCTAAAATCCTGTTGGCCGTTCCGCAAATTCGTCTCACTTGCTCTTCCTCGCTGTGAACAGTAATGACGCGTTGTAATAACGCCCTCTAGGGGTTGGGAGTTATATTGACATTGAAAGGCAGAATATCGATATTAAATCGTTTTTAAAAACATCAATATGAGTCTTTGTATCAGTCTTTATGCACAGTCCTAATATATATATATATATATATATATATATATATATATATATATATATATATATATATATATATATATATATATAAATATATAAATAAAAGCCAGGTCAGTTAGAGCCGATTCTCTGAATGCACAATGTTCCCAGGTTCTCAGCAGATTCGTTCATGGCGTCGTTAATAACTCCTCGGAGGCGTTTTTTGGAGCTAACGTCCCTTCCGACAGGTTCCGAAACCGCAGCCGCTGAGAAAATGTGATCTCAGTTAAAACCTTAACAGCTTTTCCCTCTGAGACATGTTGAGAGAGACTTTGATGGGGATTCAGAACCATAATGATCTATTGTTAGTGCTGTCGTCTGAAAATGAGCCCATTAGCTGATAAAGACTATAAGCACGCTGATGTGTTTGGCTGGTGCAATCAAGTAGTTTAAAAAAAAAAATTATACAATCAAGATGATGTGTAGTTAATCATGGTAACGCATAATGACAATAAAGCTTGATCTCTGCAGCCAAATGGATTTTGTTTGGAGCGGCTGTCTTCCTGCAGGGTGGTTTCGCTTGTAGCGGTGCCGTTTATTCCCCTCTTTGTGACTTTCCAATTCCTTCTCCCACAAAGTGAAATCTATCCTGACATCGATCATCCCATCCGTGATACAGGTGTTGATTGGTCTCACTCTTCCTCCAAAAGCAGCTTAAGCTGTCTAACATCACTGGATCGAGGCTCCTAACTTCCCCGACGTTCCCTAATGAGGCCGTTCCAGCAGCCGTGTCTTTAGAGCGTGTTTGTAAAAGGGTTGGAGGATATGGACTTAAAATGTTATCGCAATGTATTGAGGTGCTATTGTGATAATTGATAAAATCGACAATAAAACATTATTTACAGCTTCCTAGGTAACTGTGTGGCTGTGACTGCATGTCAGTTAGCCCAATAAACATAAATACTGTGCTTAAAAAAACATTTAATAGTGTAACATTTAACATATTGTCAATCACGGTGGAAAAGACTCTCTGCCCAAGATGAGGCCTTAAAGTCTCTAAAGTTTCTGCTGGGCTCTTCTTCCTTTGACGCTGCCATTATTTAAGTATTAATTAACTTTTTGAAGACCACTGATACCATCCCATACCATGATACTACCTCTATCCCCAAATAGGGCTGGACGATATGGCTTAAAAATAAAAAAAATAGTCCTTTCCATTTCCCAAATTAAATTATTTTAAAAACTTGCTTTTGTTTCAAGCATTTTGTCTGGGAGTTTGTCTGAATTCAAAGTAATTAAATGCTGTGAAAGATGCTTGTAAAACAAGATGGCGGCCATTTTTGACAATGAAAATATAACAAAAAGTTTGCTGCTAGCGGTTTTACACAATGAGCCACAAACGGGCTTCACTTCACTGGTGCAACTTTAAACTAACTTAAAGAAAAAAGCAAATTAAAGTGTCATGTATTATGGTAAAAAAATTTTATATAATATATTTATCTAAACATATATCCAGCATTGCTGCTGCTCTCCTCATGGATGCCCAATGAGTGCATTGACAAAATAAAATCCAAATAGTCCAAAAAGCCTGTCCAGATCAGGCTTTTTTTTCCCGTAGTTCCTGCAGATTCTTCATATCGTTTCATGACGCTCTGCAGAGACGGAGAGAAGCATGCAAATCCCTTCTGATCTTTTGCAGAGACACTTTTAATTTTAACCAGTTCTGTAGTTACAGCGTCTTCCGACTGTCTGGACCTTTTCTGGACTGTGTTTCATCCTGAATCCAGGGGTTGATGTGGGAGAGCCGATTAGAGGAAGCTGAGAACAAAGAGAAGAGCAGAAAATAAAAAAATACATTTTTGATGAAGCTGTGGGGATCCAGCGGATCAGATCGACCGGTTTTTCCTTCAGAGTCACTTCCAGCCCGGCGGTTCTGATTCTTTCCGCCTGTAGAGCCGCTTTCGATCAATGGCTGTGATCCTTCTCCCCTGCAGGCATGGTTCTGGTCCGGACCGAGACGGGTCAGCTGGTCTTGGTTCCTCAGCAGGCTCTGGCCCAGGCTCAGGCCAAGCTGCAGCAGGGGCAGACGGTGGTGACCCAGAGACCCGCGGCGCCGCTGGCCGCACCCACCATCCGGGTCAGCACCGCCCCCACGGTGAGTGTTCTCCATGCCTGATGTGGGTTCATCAGAACTGGACTGAATATCGTCGTAAATTCTGAGTAATAAATCTGTAACTTCTAAATTATTTGGTTCTGAAACTAACTGTTGTTTTTATTTTTCCTTCTCTCTTGTCTGCAGGCGCCCGGAGGCCCCCAGGCGGTCCGGCTGGCTTCACCCACTCCCACCAGAATAGTCCAGTCTCCCTCCACCGCCACTGTACAGGTGAGTTCACCTGCCGTGAGGTGGAACAGGTGAAGGGACGGATCACGGCTCCGCTTCACACGGTCCAAACCTCAGGAAGGCAGAGTAGTTACAGTTTGTATTCTGGAAAACCGATCAGAGGGGGGCCTCCTGTGACTTGGATCAGCTGCTGCAGAACGTGTCTGTCACTTCCTGGTTGATTGCGATTTCTGTCATGATGACATCACCAAACAACTGTTGGCTCATGCGGCTCCTAACTGGGTCACATTACAACCGCAGACCTCGGAGTATGTTACTGGGATGTTATGTGGACAGCAAAAAACGAAGTTAAGGGAACAAGGTTTTCTCTAAAAAACCCTTGGATAAAATAAAATAACACATTAATGCATTTTTACAAATAAAAATCTGGAAAGTGCGGAGTGCATTTTACTAGTCAACCTCCCTGAGTCTAAATTTCAATTCAATTCAATTCAATTCAATTTTATTTATATAGCGCCAAATCATGAAACATGTCATCTCAAGGCACTTTACAAAATCAAGTGGGCCTAAAGTTGAGTTTTGATCTGAGCAGAGCAGCTTGTTCTTAATTGGGTTTTCTAAATGGCTTGTGGCAAACCGCAAACAGGACCTCTTATCACTTTCTTAAACGGTGTTTTTTTCTTTTTACCGTCCGTCGATAAGAACCAGATTTGGTCAATTTTTAGTGGACAGGCAGGGTTCCCGCGGATCCTTAAAAAGTATTAAAAGTCATTGAATACTGTAATATAAAACTAAGGCCTTAATTAGCATTAAAATGTCTTAAATCAGTCTTTCTTAGGTCTTAAAATTGTTACCAGGTCATAAATAGGATTTTATTTTTGTAATCCTTACCAAACAGTAAAATAATTTACACGATTATATATTTTTAAATTTACCAAACGGCTCAACGTAACCATTATAGGTTCTGTCCCGATAGCGGAACCAATAAAAACTGTTGCGGCCGGACCATAGCTGCAAAAAAGAGTTGGCACTGGTTATGTTGTGGTTTTTAAAACTGATTTATAGTTTATTTTAGTAGGGAACAAAACAAAGTTTGTGAATTCAGTTCAGTACTTGTTAAAAATATATCTGTAATTTGTGTGTTTTTTAGCTTTCTTCCTATATTTTAAACATGTCTACTGGGCCAGAAAGTAATGGTTTATGTTAAAATAAACATTTGGGTGAAGTTGTCGCAACCTGGTTTATCTTGTTTATCGTCAAGTTGGTCTTATCTTTTTATTTCGAGTGGCATTAAAAAGTCTTAAAAAGTCTTACATTTAAATTGTCTTATGCTGTAGGAACCCTGGACAGAACCTAACCCAGCTTTAAACCTCTCCACAATGCTCTAAAAACAAAATTATAACAGCTGCACTACTGGTTTAAGATTACACCCATGTGGACGCTCTTTACCAATTATCAGATCTTCAGATTGAGGGTCAGAACCGGTCATGGGTCCCACCAAAGCTCTGAACCGGTTCTCACCATGTTCCTCTGTCTCCTGTAGCCCCTCACGGTTCCTGCTGCTGGACCCGTGAAGATGGCGGCGCCTCAGAAGACCCCCACGGTGATCACGGCGGGAGTGACGCCGACAGTCAAGCCTGCTCCCCTGGCCGCCGCTGCCACGCCGCCTCCCGCTGCGGCGCCGGGGTCCCGGGCCCCCGTGGTGTCGCAGGTCGGCCCCTTGTCTGCTCTAAATGTTTCCTGACTGCCCCTGCAGGTTTTTTAACGCACGTTTGTGCCCAACAGGAAATGCAGGAAAACGTGAAGAAATGCAAAAACTTCCTGTCCACGCTCATCAAGCTGGCGTCTCACAACTCCCCGTCCCCGGAGACGTCCAAGAATGTGAAGGCCCTCGTCCAGGACCTCCTTGTAAGAAGTTAAAATCCGGTCTCTGCTGTCCTTTCTTCAGCAAACCTGTTTAATATGGGATTTTAAAAAAATAACAGCAAGGTTTTTTTTTACTTTATTACCAGAGGCCAATTTAATGCCATCCAGATTAAGTGATTGATTAAGAAGTTAGTTGACCATGTATTACTGGAGCGACTGTAGAACTGTGTCGGCCATTTTGGTTCAGTGCCTAACTGGTTTAAGTCTTACATGAAGTACAGGAACTTTTTTGTGTCAGTAGGTAACTTTTAATCGGATTTGAAAAAAAAAAAAAATCACATATGGGGTTTCCCAAGGATCAGGATCCTACTTGCTCCCACTAACTCGGACTATAACGAACAGTAGTTACATAACTACACAGATGACACACGGCTCTACATCGCAGAACAAATCAATGTGCGTGTGTGACATATCTTTATGTGATTAAATTTGGGCCAAAGTAGCGATCAGTAGTCCGCCTTTTCTTATGTTTTCATCGTGAACTTTGAATTGTCTGGCTTTCTTCATGTTTACCTGGAGTTCTCGCTAAGGTGTCTCTCTGTACGTCTTCACGCTTTAACACACGTGTTTGTGCTCAGGACGCAAAGATTGAACCTGAGGAGTTCACGTCTCGACTGCAGGCTGAGCTGAAGTCCTCCCCACAGCCCTACCTCATCCCCTTCCTCAAGGTACCTGTCCTGTTAAAATACCTGCGGTTAAAGTTGCACTGTCAAACAAGGGCAGATGATGTAAATGCAATTAAAACCTCATATCTACAGTAATTAAATGTTATGTTTGTTATTATCATATAATACATATAAGTTAATAGCTATGTTTATTAACTAGACCATAATTAACTTCAGTTATCAAAGAAATGAGATTAGATAAATGGAACTGATGTGTTATGCAATGTTAACATAGGATTAAGTTAACAACATGATTTTACCGTATTTTTCAGACTATAAGCGCACTTTTTTCCCACATTTTGTCTGATCTTGCGACTTATAGTCAGGTGCAACGTATATCATCTATATAACATGTTTTTAAATGGTAACTCATACCGACCAACATGAACCAAGGAGTAAACAGTACCGTCTATAGCTGCAAGAGGGCGCTCTAGGCATGCGAAAGCTATGCTGCTCCTGTACCGCTTAAGCTAGCGGTAGCTTTCGTTATCCGGATGGTTTACAGCTTCACTGATATACGTTCAGGAGCTTTACCGACCGTGTTTCGTGTTATTCTGCATGTTGTGGATGCAGCTGTGTAGTTTAATAAGTTACCTTACCAGATTAAATATTAGTTTCTGGTCTTGAATTTTGTGAAATAATTTTCTAAATAAATGCAATTTATAGCTTGGTGTCAAATATAGTAAATAATAACACATACTGAAAAATACGGTTTGTGTTCATTAGTTGTTAATAATGTCATCGATCAGATGTTAAAGTCCCGGTGTGTTAGGTTTTTACACTGGTGCACCATGAATGAGTTACAAACTACCTCACCGTTAAGCGTGTAATAACTACTGCAGAAGTCGCGAGGGATTCATAAATGTGACAAATTAGGCCTGTCACGATAACACATTTTGTTGGAAAATCTATAAAATTATCACAATAAACCATAATATTCAAGCTTTTTCAACTATAATGTTTTACCAGCCAAAATATTATTTCTGACTGACCCTTGCTTTAAATCTCCACATAATCCCGCTACGTAATTAGCCTGAGCTAAATGCTAGCCGTTAGCAAACCGACACAACGTAGCTGGTGTCGTTCTCGCGTCACATGTGTGAGTGTTTGTGTACTTGCGCGTTTGTCATACATACTGACAGCAGAGGAACATAAAGAAGCTTCCACTGAAATGATGACTGAAAAACACGACTTATTTGGTACAAACATTTACTCGCCGTGTGGCAGCTAGCCCTCTGAAATCTACTTAGCAAAGGGAGAATTTACTCGCATTTGATGTCTGTCGAGTGTTAATTTCAGACCCTGCACCCACCCCTCCGGCAGGTTGAGTGTTGTTTGTTTATTTTAAAAGCCTGGATGTTTGAGAGCAACATAAAACGGTCAGTAAAGTTCCCGTCTGGGGAAAAAACCTCCCGGTCAACAAGCTAACGGTAGCTTGTCTTTAGCTTGACCCAACTACGGTAGCTGGTTAATGGCCTGCGCCCCTCCTTAGAGCTGCATCACACAACGCTCCTCCTTTCTGTTGTGAGTTTATTAGACTTTGACAGAATATGTTAGATTTTTGCTAATTAAAAGCTAAATTAGTTGTCCCTTTAACTAAGTTATTTGAAGTTTATTACCATAGTCATGGTTCAGTACGTATTCATGTTTCAAAGTCACGCTTCGATACGCTTCAATCAGGAAATCTTTTTAGATTTATGAAATAATTTTTATTTTATGTTCTAAAAGTGTAAAGTATAGAACTGACTGTAGATTTTTGTTTGGATTTATTTCTATGAACATAGTAGTATAAGCGGAGACGCCTGGATAGATCGGTTATAACCCAATACAACAGTCAATGTCGAGGTTTAGACATTTTTAAATAAGACTATATATATATATATATATATATATATATATATATATATATATATATATATATATATATATATTTTATTTTATTTTATTTTTTTTTTTTTTTTTTTTTTCCCCAGTGTCCTGTCTAGCAATGTGGCAATAGGAATTGATGTTTAAATGCCAGTTAGAGCTCAACAAATTTTGCTTTCACAAGTGGAGCAATCAGCTTTCGCCATAGTGCTCCGCTTGATTTATGCATTTAAATAGTTTTATTGTGATTCCTGCGGGGAGAATTTCAAATTATGTGGACACTATGGTGGGAAAGTAGGAGAGTAAAGGAAGAACAAGAAGAGAAAAAAAAGAAAGAGGAGGTGAAAGAAAGAAGAGATAAAAGGGAGAGAATGATAAAACGTCTTCCGTCTGCTTCATCACCTGGAAAGAGACACAAAAAGAACAGCACAACCAACAGACATAAAGCAACAGATACAATAGAGTAACAATTGCTAAATCATATGTATTATTATTATTATTTAAGCTGACATGAGTAAAGTGATACCTGAGAAAAGAGGGTGAAATAAATAAATAAATAAATTACTTTCTTTCTGTATATAAGTGAACACTTAGAACCTGGATCCCAGCACCTGTGGGTGTTTGTACCTGATATTTTCTGTATGGGCACACGTTCTGTAGCACCATTAGAAGTTAGTTGCATTAATTATAGCTGGGGCATTTGGTTTTAAAACCCATTTTTATCTACGGATAAGATTAGCAAACCTTTCCCAGCCGCTTCCTGTAGTGATTAACGCTGCGTACCTCCTCAGAAAAGCCTCCCGGCTCTGCGTCAGACTCTGCTCAACAGCCAGCAGTCTCTGACAACGGCTCCGCCCACCACCTCGGCTCCGCCTCAGACTGTCGCCGCCGCCACCATCATCAGGCCGCTGCAGCCCGTCAACACGGCAGGAACCACGGTCCGCCTGAACCCGCCTGTCGCTAACACGGCGGCTGTGGTACGCTCAGCCACGTGTTCTCCGGTGGGGTTTTCGTCGCAGCGCTGATTTAATGTTGACAGGAAGCTGAACAACATAATGATGTGTCTCGGTTTCTGCTCCAGGCGATGGGCAGAACTGCAGTCCAGACTATCCAGGCCCGCTCTCCCGTGGTCCTCAGTCAGCCACTCAGACATCAAGGTGAGGATGTATCCTACGCAACCACCTGGCTGATTATTGGCGCTCTCTCGGTGTGTTGATGTCTTCATACCTGCTCTCTGCGTGCAGCCACGCTGTTACGAGGTCCCTCGACCATGGCGGGTAAACCTCCTGTCCACCTGGGAGCCCAGGCCAATCAGAAGAAACCGACCGATCCAGGGGGCGGGACCTTCAGGTGAGTCCAAGCCTTCGTTTTAAACCTGATAATTTCCCATGTTTGTTTGAGCCAGTAACTGCAGGGTCTAAATAATGATCCAAATCGGCATCACTAGACTGTGTTAGTGGTCGCTGTAGTAAAATCCTAGCCTGACTCTAGCCAGATGTATGTCGTTCCGCCTAGCTCCGCTCACATCCATCTGGGACACCGCCATAGGAATTGCCTTTATTGAAGGCTGGGCCTTATCAAAAATCCTTGCATATGATTGGATAAGCCACTTGTCTGTCATCTTTATCGACGTGCTATTTCAACCACTCACACTGAAGCTAACCCGTGACGCTGATGAGAGCGACGCAGGGAAAAAAAATTTTTTTTATGTATTTGCGGCTCTAGTGGCACGCGTTTTATTGACAGTGAGCTGACAGGAAGAGGGGGGAAGACAGGCGGCAAAGTGCCGCGGGTCGGAGTCGATCCCGGGCCGACCGCGTTGAGGACTAAAGGCCTCCTAATATGGTTCACGCTAACCGCTCCGCCACAGGCGCGCCCCAAAAAACAAAACTCGCTAAATCCGGTCAGGAGAAGGGTGAAAACATGGTTTCCACCAACAAAAGCCTTCAGAGCCGTTCTCTGATGTTCTTTTAATGAAACAATATTAGGTAGATTGGACAACACGGAAGAAATAGCAGCATCAATGTTAACGCTTGCTTCCTCGATGCGAGCCGCCATTGTTATCAAAACAGTCTCACGTCACGGTCGCTTCTCCACTACGTCACATCTATGAAACTCCAGCCCTGCGTCCTGATTGGCTGGACAATAAAATTGGTTGGAGAAATCACTCTCTATGGGAGATGTCCCAGATGGATGTGAGTGAAGCTAGGTGGAGCGACATCAATCTGGCTTGAGTCAGGTTAGTAAAATCCAGCCCTAAAGTTTTAAACTGCGGATGAGAATCTTCCGGTTCAGTGCGGCTGCAGGAACTTTTATCCGGGATCGTGTAGAAACCATTTTCACAAGGCGTCTGAGTTTGTCTCAGATCAGGTGTTTCTGACGTTTTAGCCCAGTTAATTTGTCAGCGGCGTTAGTTTTCTCCCCTTGTTCTCACTGCCCCCTCCTCTTCTGCGGGATCCTGATGTAACAGACAAACTCACGTGTTACAGCAGGAAGACTGTAAGCAAAAACAAAACGTCACACTCAGCAGCTTTACCGGGTTTTATCAAAGTTATCGTTCAGTTTAAGAGAGTCAAATCTGAAAGATCCTCTCTCACAGAGACGATGACGACATCAACGACGTGGCGTCCATGGCCGGGGTCAACCTTAACGAGGAAAATGCCCGTATCCTAGCAACAAGCTCGGAGCTAGTCGGCACGAAGATCCGGTCCTGTAAGGACGAATCCTTCCTGCCTCCGGGCCTGCTGCACCGCCGCATCCTGGACTCAGGTGAGTCCAATTTATGCGTCTTCACCACCAGGGGGAGCCACTGCACCACCGCCATTGCTTCATCATGGCTCCCTTTCAACATGTGTAATTGAATAGTGATAATAATAATTTTTTTGGTGCCATTCAAGAGAGCAACAGATGCTTAACGTTTTTTTTTTTTCTGGTGCTGCTGGGGAGGATCTGACGTGTCAGCATTGTTTCTGCTCTCACTGCTGCTGAGTCGGTTCTGTGCTGATGGGTCCGTCTGGTTCTGCTCCTCAGCCAAGAAGCTGGGAGTGACCGAGGTGCCGCTGGACGTCGTGAACCTCATCTCGCACGCCACCGAGTCCAGGCTGCGCTCGCTGCTGGAGAAGGCCTCTGTGATTGCTCAGCACCGCGCAGACGGAGCTAAGGTAAGAACCCGCGTGTGTAGCCTTTGTAGTGGCCCTATATTCCAGCCTGCTAAACTGATTTAATTGGGGAGGGGTAAACACAAGATATTATTGATGTGTTAATCGTGAGCCAGGATGCTGTCGGCTCTGTTGGTCCGGTAACTGCTGCACCGTCTTCCTCCGTCAGGATGAAGGGAGCCTGACCTACGAGCAGACGTCGGACGTTCGATCCCAGCTGCGGTTCTTCGAGGCGTTGGAGCGGATGGAGAAACAGCGAAAGGACGAACAGGAGCGAGAGATTCTGCTGAAGGCCGCCAAGGTACCAGACAGTCAATCTGTGGGAACGGATGCTCTGTTTATATGTACCTCACGCTCAGGTGTGAAGGACTGCTCCATCATCTGATGACAGGGATATATTAGGGCTGGACGATAATTCAATAACAATATGTATCGATGATAGAAAAAAGGGTCAATAAAGTTCAACAGAATAACACTTTTCCTTCTTTATGCATTCTAGCCATGTAGGTTAATATTGAAGTCGTTACATCGTCCCAACCAATCACAAAGCAGAACCAGAAACCAAGCCCCACCCCCTTCAAAGAGTTCAGAGAGCACGCGTTCTTTTTTTCTTATTTAAAAACGTGCAGGTCTGGTAAAAAGTTGGTTGAATTTGAAATTTAGTGTTTTCTGCATCTAAAAATAAGTCACTAAGCAACAGCATAAAATGTCCAGGGCTGCACTTCAAATACACTGCAAAAACGGAACTTAAAATAAGTAAAATGTTCTTAAAATGAATGTAGTCTTCCTTGATTTGAGCAGGTAAATAAGATGATCTGCCAATAGAATCAGATTTTTGCACTTAAAATAGAAATAATTAATCTCCATCGTCTTATTTCAAGTGCAGTATGTCTAATTATCTTATTTTAGGGGTAAAAATACTGGCGGATAATATTATTTACCTGCTCAAATAAACACTAATTTTAAGAACATTTTTACTTATTTTTAGATCCATGTTTTGCAGTGTATATGTTTTGAATTTGTTGATAATTCGCTATATCAATCAATATGATTTCTATTTTATCTATATATTTTTCTTTCTGTATCTCACAGCCCTAGTATATATAAACAGGTCTCACAGTAACATCAGTGGAGAGGTCAAACTTCAGCTGTATGATGACACCATTTGTTGGTTTAAAGCGCCTTCCATCAGAACCTTTTTTGAGTAGAAAAAAATAAAACTTAAAGAACTTTTGTCTTTCTTTCAGAGTCGGGCCCGACAGGAGGATCCGGAGCAGGCTCGATTAAAGCAGAAGGCTAAAGAGGTAACGGCTATGAATGGGCTCTGGTGCTGCAGCGGGGAAGAGGAAACATTCCAGATTTGGATTTGGAGATGTTCTTAAAGATTTAATTCCTCCTTTTGAGGGGTGAACATGAGTTCAAGAGGTTTCTGAAAGTTCTGTAAAAGGTCTACCTCTGGATTACAGTTCTGTTGTTGCTTGGTGAAAAAACCGGACCTGAACCAGAGAGTTACCGTCAGAGTAGATTTATGCTGCGTCACATGTGTCTGAGATCTAAAAATTATGTTTTGATTGTGAGTTCATTGTTAATCAGTATGGTGCTAACTACTGTTAGCACAGCTAGCTAAGGACTACCGTATTTTCAGACTATAAAGCGCACTTAAAATCCTTAAATTTTCTCAAAAACTAATGGTGCACCTGTATGTATGATTAAAGTTGTACTTACTGATGGATGCTATGTGGTACAATGTACTCAAAGAATATTTGGTGCGCCGTATGGTCCGAAAAACACGGCACATATTCCTCTGTATTTCAGAATCAGACGTACTTTAATAATCCCTGAGGGAAATTACTTCTTTCTGGGTTCAACACATTGACAGACAGAGGCTGTTCAGCTCTGTGTGCATTTCTGCTTTAATGAGATGCAAACCATCAGAAGAGCTGATAAACAGTGTTTATGCAGAACCTTTACTGTTTGTTGTATTAGCAACCGCCATGTTGGATTCTGGGGTCAGGACTGCTTATAGATCCCCGTTTCAAAACAGAATTCAAACTTCCGGGCGTGTTCTTGTGACATTTCCCTCTGCACTGCAAAAACAAAACTAAATATAAGTAAAAATGTCTTGAAATTAGTGTATTTGTCCTTGATTTTAGCAGGTAAATACCAGCTGTTTTTTTAACAGGACAGTGTGTAACTAATTTTGCTTTTATTGAACAAAATCAAGCAGTGCTTTTATAAATATATATATTCTGGCAAAGTCTAATAACATCAAATCAAAAATGAAAGTGTTCTCATAACTTAGTAGTTTATAAATGCATAGGTGTCGGTGTGCCCACTGGGAGGCGCCATGTTGCATCACTATTGATTTCAGAAGCTGAAAGGGGAAAACCTTGTCAGATATACGCATTTTTCCCCATTTGTTTCATATATAAAGACATCTTGTCTGTGGAGGCGGAGTAGAAAACAAGCAAAGACGAGCGTAGATCATTCTATTTGCTGTTTTCTGTTGAAATTGAGGACCATACGTACTCTTCGCCCAGCGAGAGGAAAGAGAAAGTAACCAAGAAAGAAAAAAGAAGTACTAACCGGGAGAAAACTAGAGTCTGCAAGACCGAGTCTCTACTGGTGTTTATATTTGCTTATTTTAGAGTCCAAATAGGCGATTGCATGTTCAGAAATGAGCCCAAAAAAACTCACAGGGATTTACGAGCGACTTAAAATAAAAAACTTGACAACAATGCCAAAAACCATTTCACACGATGGCCGTAGCTATTAGCTTTTAGCTAACACATGGAGGACATGTTGACATTGTCACATTTATGACACTACGCAGCTTCTGTAGTAGTTATTACGCACTTAACAGCGAAATTGTTTGTAATTCATTTAGCGCGCCACTAGATGGTACACCAGTGTGAAAAAAAATTAGCCTGTGAGACATTTGGGATAAAGCTTTGATTCTGAGATGCCATTTTTATATTTACTTTATTTAAAACAAAAACATATTGAGATACGTATCGCATATATTATTGTGGGTCTGTATCAGCAAGCCCTGGTCGTGTCACGCCTTCCTCTAACTTCCTGTCCTAACAGCTCTAACTTCCTGTCCTCGCACCTCTAACTTCCTGTCCTAACAGCTCTAACTTCCTGTCCTCACAGCTCTGACTTCCTGTCCTAACAGCTCTAACTTCCTGTCCTAACAGCTCTAACTTCCTGTCCTCACCGTTCTAACTTCCTGTCCTAACAGCTCTAACTTCCTGTCCTAACAGCTCTAACTTCCTGTCCTCACCGTTCTAACTTCCTGTCCTAACAGCTCAAACTTCCTGTCCTAACAGCTCAAACTTCCTGTCCTAACAGCTCTAACTTCCTGTCCTCGCAGCTCAAACTTCCTGTCCTAACAGCTCTAACTTCCTGTCCTCGCAGGTCTAACTTCCTGTCCTCGCAGCTCTAACTTCCTGTCCTAACAGCTCTAACTTCCTGTCCTCACAGCTCTAACTTCCTGCCCTCACAGCTCTAACTTCCTGTCCTCATCGCTCTAACTTCCTGTTTTCAGATGCAGCAGCAGGAACTGGCTCAGATGCGACAGCGAGATGCCAACCTCACGGCCCTCGCCGCCATTGGGCCGAGGAAGAAACGCAAGCTGGAGTCTGGAGGCGGAGCTTCAGGGAGCAGTGAGGTAATCAGTTTGTGTGACTTTGTGGTGATTTTGGGGGGGTGGGTAGTAACAGGAGAGTAAGCCTCACCCACAGCCCATGAGGTTGGAGTCTGACTTTTCTTTGTCCTGAGAGTGCACTGTCTCGCATGACCCCCCCCGCCACATCACCCCCCACCCCACCCCCCACCCCCACCCATCAGCCCCCCGGGGTATAATCCACCTAACAGAAGGGGGTCAGAGTCGGCCTGGGGAGCTAATGAGCCCCTCAGCCCTCCACACCCTGGAGGCAGCTCTGCAGAAATGAGCTTGGGGCTCTGACAGCGAGGGGAGGGGGGGGGGATTCCTTATGCTCCAAAAACCCCTCCCTTCTGCCCAGCTCACACTAACACCCCCCCCCCCCTTTTCCCCTCATATCCGGGGGCTAGGGGTTCAGACTGTTCTGCTGGAGAACCTTCACGACTTCCCACAAGGTTTCTCAGCTGGTTTCACTCGGTGTCTCAGATCCATAAAGATCATCTGAGCTCAGAGTGGGACGGCCTGACAGAGGTCCTAAAGGAACAGACTGTTCAGTCTGAGGTGATCCAGATTACTCCTCATACTCCAGGAGAAGGGAGAAGCTCTGCTGTTCTTGAATCCCTCCCCCAGCTGCAGGGCTTCCTTGGTGGAACGGTGGGAAACTCACACCCAGCGCCTCCAGGGCAGGGAGTCACCTGGCCTCCTGCTGCTGACACACCTGTACAGGAAGGATCCATGATCTCCTTCAAACTTCAGAAAAAAGTCCTTTTTTTTTTTTTTTTTTTTTACTTTTTTTTTCTTTTTTTGCAATGATCATGACCTGGATGACTGAGAATCTTCACCAGCACGTTCCTCAGAGAGTCTAGATCAGGGGCCTCCAACCTTTTCAGTCTAAAGAGCCATTTTTCCTACAGTCCACCTGAATTAAACTCGTTCAGAGCCGCAAATGTTGCCCGGCCTTTTGAAAAAAGACAAGTTATAATTTTTGCTAAAGATCTACTGTAGGAAATATGCTGTCATTGTTAAAGAAAACACCCTTTTTATGTCTATTTTGAGGTTTAAAAAAAAGAGGATGGACGGGATGCTGATATTTGTGGATAATGATGGAGAAACAAAAAATCATTGTTTCCAACATAATGAAAAAATATTGATTTAAAATAAAATTTTACTGGCACTTTTAGCATCATTCTGTTGTAAAAATTAAAAGCAATTATTCTAAGAAAAAACTGCATTATTATTACATATTATTGCATTTAAATAGCATAATAAAAATAGAATTTGTAGCCAAAGTTAATAAGAGCCACTGTGGAAGGTCACAGGGTGACTTCCTGTTTCCACGTAGGGCTGGGCGATATGGATTAAAAAATAAATCTCCGATTTTATCATACCAAATCTGATTAATCGATTTTTTTTTTTCGATTTTTTTTTTTTTCTTCCTTTTTGTTTCATAAAAAGAAATTATTTTAAAACCTTTCTTTTATGTCAAGCATTTCGTCAGGGAGTTGACCTAAATTCAAAGTGCAACTAAAAACAAGCTGTGAAACATGCTTGTAAAACAAGATGGCAGCCGTGCCATTATAAACAATGAAAATATAACAAAACATTTGCTGCTAGTGGTATTACACATTGAGCTAAGAACAGGCTTCACTGCACTTGTGAACTTTAAACTAAGTTAAAAAAAAAGTAAATAAGTAAATGAAGTACCTCGTATTATGGTAAAAAAAAGTTTCTACTTAACAATATTTGGACAATAATTTTGCCTAAACATATATTCAGCATCACATGCTGTTCTCTTCATGGAAACCCAATGAGTGTATTGGCAAAATAAAATCCAGATTTTCCAAAAATGAAATCTTAAAGAATTGTAAGTTCGAATTAATCGATTAAATCGATTTATCGCCCATCCCTATTTCCACGTAACTCTGGATCTACCCAGTTTGATGCTGCCCAGAACCAGTGACCCTGGAGAAATGATGTTATAAACTGATGGATCGGCTCTCGGAACCCCAAACAGGAGCAGAACCTTTGAACAGAGACCTTTTGACGTGTTGTGTATTTTGTTCTGTAGTTTGACGCCGCCTCATCCTCTCTACCTGTCCCCCCCCCCCCTCTCCTCAGGTGACGTCAGGATCCGGTACCAGCTCCCCCGCCTCCTCCTCCCGGCAGCAGCTGCGGCAGCGGATCACCCGGGTCAACCTCAGGGACTTCATCCTGTGTCTGGAGCAGGACCGCAGCACGGCTCGCTCTCTGACGCTCTACAAGGCCCTGCTGAAGTGACCAGCGCCCCGCTCCTCCAGCGGCCCGCGGCGCCCGCGGCGGTCCACGCTGGTTACCCTGACGGCCCGGTTGCAGAGCACTGCTGGTTCTGGTAAAGGAGCACTCTCAACCACCAGGACAGCTTTTTGGAGAGCGGTGCGAGAACCCGAAGCAAAAAAAAAAAAAAAAGAAACGCTGACGGTTCTGTTGGATTTCAGCTGTTCAGATCGGAGACGATAAAGACGGTTCCACCCGTCGCCTGCCACGACCCAGAGCTCGGTCCTGTCCTCCGCCTGGGGCCGCTCCGTCACCCTGGATGCTCCTTTAAATAGTTTTTTTTTTTTTTGTCCAGAACTGCACCAGAACCATGTCAGAACGCTTTTCTCACTCAGGGACAGTTTGGTTGTTTCTGCTCTCAGGCGACTGATCCGATCACCAGCGGATCAGTCGTATCGATGGGCCCCCGATAACCTCGATTGATTCTCAGTGATTCGGTCAGAGAAGCTACAGTGAGCCTGAATCATGTCGATTTAACTCCAGAACCACGTCTGGACCCAAACCCCTGCAGCCGCGAGGAACAGGTGAAAGCAGGTGTGTGTGTGGGTCAGAACAGGTGGAACAGCTTTTTTTTTTTTTTAAACTTTTGTTGTGACCGTTGCCATGTGTTGGACCGTGAGCTGCTCTGATTGGCTGCGCAGAACGGCCACGCCCCCCTCCAGACTCCAGCGCTGTACCTGAACAGGTGCCTTCTGAGTGGACTCTGAGTGTTTTTAAATGTTCCCGATGGTCGGCTCGGTCAGAGGAGGCTGCCATGGTGTGTGAGTGTGTGTGTGTGTGTGTGTGTGTGTGAGAGAGAGAGAGAGAGCCACATACTCAAAGGTTTAAAGGAACAGTTCAACAACTCACTTCCTGCTGACATCATCAACCATCAACCGGCCGGCTGTCAGCAGGACGTCCATTTAGGGTGACGTGTTGGAGCGTTCCCCCTGCAGGGAGCTGGTTCTCCGACACACAGGAACTCTCTCAGGTTCTGAAGGTCCGACATTCCTCCTCCTCCTCCTCCTCCTCCTCGTGGTCTCCCATGCCGGCGGACCCTGAGACTGGGCCGAACCTGGAATCTGTAGAACTCTGTAGACGGATCGCAGTCGGACTCTTTAAGCTTTAACGGCTTTTAGTTTGGATCTAGCTCCTGAGCTTCAGGACTTATTTATATTTCCTACATTCAGCCTGATGCAGTTTTACACCGTTTGTACCTTTGTTACAAAATGAAATAAAAATGATGAAGAAGAAGAAGAAGCTCTGTGTGGTTTTAGTTTTTTTTTGTTTTTTTTTTATCTGCAACACAAACATTAAATACGAAGCTTAGAAAACAGGTCAGGTAGGAGGGGAAGAAATAAAATAAAACATCCCCTCACACCACCGGCTGGTCCGGAGCGGGTCAAGTCGTTCAGAACCGGGTAAACCGGGTTCTGCGGGTTCCGTTTTCAGTCCGTCGGGGAGCGTTTCAGTCCAGAGGCTCCTGTTTGATCCGGACCGGCGTGCTGCTGACGGACCGGCTCGGCCTCAGCTCTCGACACAGCACGTACTCGCTGAACTGGGTCGAGTCGACGCCGCCGCCGCAGGACGCCTTGACGCTGAAGCCTTTGTGGAAGAGGCGCTCTAGGACCTGCAGGACCAAACGGAGAGCCAGGTGAGGGGTCTCTCCACTGAGCTATATTATACACTGGAGTGCTAATCGCCGTCTGTTTGAACGAGTCGCGTTGAAGCCACCAGCCGCCATATTGGTACTCCCTATTTTCCCCAGTAACTAGGGAATATGTGCGCTACAGCATCGAATAACGAGGATTTTCTCATGTTCAGGGGGGGCTTAAGACTTTTAAAATGTCAAATGCCATATACTTTTATGTTATGTTCTAAAAAATATCATATACTGAGAAAGTCATGTGCTGAAATATTTTGCATTTTATTCATTTAAATATATATGTTTAACATTTATAAATATATAAATAACAATATACAAAAACATTTACATATGTGTATACATATATATACATATATACATACTTATATATATACATATATATATATTTAATATGAATAACATGTAAAATATTTCAGCACCTAATTTCCTAGTAGTTGATAGTGTTAGTACATCCACTGACTGTAGAATTACCTGTGAAACATTTTCACTCAGCCAGAAAACTGCTTGTTGTTGCAACCAAATCCTATGAGATTCTGTGAGAGTAGGGAGTAGCAAGATGGCGGCCAGTGACTTCAGTTTTTCGGCAAAATCAGCACTCCAGTGTATAATATAGCTCAGTGGGTCTCTCGGTTGCTCAGTTATAGAGGATGGTTCTGATCGGTTCTGTTTTCCAGGCTCGGGGGGAGAGAACAGAACCAGCGTTGACGCTCACCTGTACGGAGTTTAGTCTGCAGTAGCCGTTGAGCGGGAAGCGGATGACGTGGGTCGGGTCCAGGTTCCAGCCGGCGTTCACAGAGTTGCACATGACGTCTCCGGTCTCTGGGAAGACCTCCTCGATCAGAACCTTCTCCCCGCTCAGGGCGATCCTCTCGCCCAGGTCCGGCGTGACCCGGACCACCAGGCACTCGCAGGGCGCCGCTGCCCGCTGGGCCTCGCGCTCCGTCTGCCAGCGCTCCA
The DNA here is from genome assembly GCF_011125445.2 of Fundulus heteroclitus. Taxonomy (NCBI): domain Eukaryota; kingdom Metazoa; phylum Chordata; class Actinopteri; order Cyprinodontiformes; family Fundulidae; genus Fundulus; species Fundulus heteroclitus. The sequence continues at coordinate 32,458,322 of NC_046362.1, read as the reverse complement.
GGTCCCGAACCATCGGGGCCAGCTGGTAGAACCGGGCCTCCTCGTAGAGCTGGGGGAAGTCCTGAGGGGGCAGAGGGAGAGGGAGAGGGAGGGGGGGCATCAGAGGGAGGAATGGACTCGTTTCCAGGGGGCGCTAAGGAGCCGCCCGCAGCAGAATTACAGGAAGACCCAGTAAACATAAAAAGTCTGTTTTTCAGAGTTCTTATTCGTGTAGAAGTGTCAGACAATGACGATGGGACAGAAGAAAATGGCGCAGTGAAATAAATTTTGGTCATTTAAGCTTTTGCTAGAGAAAAAAAAAAGGAACTTGGACCAGACCTAAACATCTGGCAGCAGGCAAGCGGAGGAATGAATGCTCAAGTAGAGCTTGTTGTGCTGTAATCTTTTTATATATATATATATATATATATATATATATATATATATATATATATATATATATATATATATATATATTATATATTTTTTTTTTATGGCTGAACAATTAATCACATTTTCAATATAATCTTGATTTAAAAAAACGCAATTTCCAAATCGCAGAGGTCTGCAATTTTTGGCTATGTAACAATTAGGGAATTAGACACGTCCATTAGGTGTTGGTAAAATGTTTAAAGTGGGTTTGCCTCCACATGGAAGGGAAGACAGTTGCAGCAATGAGATAATCTAACTTTATTACTTGTTTTAGAGTTTGTATAATCATACATAGCATTAAGTTCTGGTCAATCAGTTTAATACATAGACTTGCTTGTTGGTTGGACTTTATGTTCAACTAGGATTGATGTCCAATTAAATCAAAAGCTGTTCTCTTTATTATCTATTCTGATCAATAGAAAATTTAAAAGTTCATATTTAAAATAGTCCTTGTTTACAAACAGCTTTATTTAGAGGCCATTTTTGTTGCTTCTGGTTAATGTGGAGAAAAGTCAAAATTGCAATTTTGGTTGAAATATATCGTAGGCAGAACGCAATCATTTCTGCTCTGAGTTTAGATGCTGCGGGTGTTTTAGCAACTAATCCACATGGCGAACTAATTGATTTGTTGTTTGTATATATTTTAAAACACATGATAAATTAAACTGGGGAAAAAAAAATCGCATTAAATTGCAATATTAAGAAAAAAAATCGCAATTAGATTTTTTCCCAAAATCGCTCAGCCCTAATATATATATATATATATATATATATATATATATATATATATATATATATATATATATATATATGACATGATTTCCCTGAGCTCCTGAATATTAAGGTTAATTTACATTTAGAACCCAGTTCCATCCACCGTCGCTTCTCTTAAACTGAAACATGACCTGACCCGTCGAGAAAATTCATTTGATCTGAAGTTTGGGAAGCTGTACGTTTCATTTTATTTATTTTTTATCAGGAGGAGCCAGAGTCTAGTGTAAAGCGGTAAAAACACGGGCCCACCTGTGACCTTCGGCTGGCCGTGTGAGCAGGCTCACCTGAAAGTCTTCAGGCAGCAGCAGCTTGCAGGTCCTCAGGTAGCTCAGGATGAACCTGAAGATGTTTCCGTCTCTGTCAATGAAGTAATGCTGCTTCAGGCTGTCCAACACGATGGGCTCGCTGCCGCTAAAAAGGCGACCGATCCTGCGAACAGTTTATCAGTATTACACCAACGATCGTTAGTATGAAGAAAAATCAGTTACTACCCAGCATCCAATCAAATAGCAGCCGATTTTATTTTTTCTGTTTTCAATTTTTCTGCTGTTTAGCATTAAACTGCGACCCAGTTCCACTCCCACTGAGACACTTTTAGCTAGTCTACTGTGTCACTCCGTGTTTGTTCCTGAGTTTAATGAGCTTAAAGTGAATGTTGCTGTAAACTGAGAAACTCATAATTTCGAAGATCATTTCATTGTGAAGAATTCCGGTTACTGTCTCTGGCCAGTGAAACTTGGACTGAATAAACCCTGAGTGGGCAGGGTCAAACTAATCTAAGCTGAATTTACTGGGTGGGATAGTTGTAAAAAAAAAGAGGGACTGAATGGATGGGGTTTGTCAAAAAAAGTGGGACTGAATTTCTCTTGAGTAAACGGGGCCTAACCAGTGGTTTAGTGGGACTAAATTTGTCCTGAGTGGATAGGCCTTACAAATAAAGCAGGATTGAGTGGATGGGTCCTGCCAAATAAGGTTGCACTGAATTAGTCCTGAGTAGACGGGGCCTGACTAATAAAGTGGGACTGAGTAAGTCCTGAGTGGGCAGGGTCAAACTAGTCTAAGTTGAACTTACTGGGTGGGATAGTTGTAAAAAAAAAAAAAAAGAGGGACTGAATGAGTACTGAATGGATGGGGTTTGTCAAAAAAAGTGGGACTGAATTTCTCTTGAGTAGACGGGGCCTAATCAGTGGTTTAGTGGGACTAAATTTGTCCTGAGTCGATACGCCTTACAATTAAAGCAGGACTGAGTGGATGGGTCCTGACTAATAAGGTTGCACTGAATTAGTTCTGAGTAGACGAGGCCTGACTAAAAAAGTTGGAGTGAATTAGTCTTGAGTAGACGGGGCCTGACTAATAAAATGGGGCTGAATTAGTTCTGAGTGGGCTGGGCACAGGTCCTGATTGGTGGACACCCACCTGACACCCGCAAGGCCAAGTTTTTGGAGGATAAGAGCTCAGACTCGCTTATCTACAAAAAGAAACAAAAGGAGCCAAAACATGCTGATTAAAGCTAGCTGGATGGTCTAGATCAGGGGTCTTCGAGGTTTTCTGTCCTGAAACCTTTAGATGTGTCCCTGATCCAACACACTTGAATGAAATGGCTAAATTACCTCCTCAGTATATCGTCAAGTTCTCCAGAGTCCTGCTGAAACTGATTATTTGACTCAGCTGTTTTGAAACTCAAAAGTTCCAGGACACTGGACCCCAAGGCCTGGAGTGAAAGATCCCTGGTCTAGGTTGTTCTGATGCGACTGCAAATTAAAATTTCTGTAAACCGACAAATTTCTTAGACCTAAGTGGAGCTGACTGAAACTCCCGAGCTGTTTGAGTTCTGGATGTGATGGGTGAAACGCGACGGTAACATGAATGCAGACAGAAGTTTCTGATAAAAACCCGTTCCGCCCTTAGCAGGTCCGGCTCGCAGCTTCGTCACAAAAACAGAGCTGTGAATCAGAAATGATGCTGGAAACCTGCTGGAGCCTGAGGGAAACCAGTGACGGACACACCTGTCCACTCAGTCTCACCTGGACTCTGGAAACTTTGTGAGCGTCGCCAGGCTGCTGGTGTACATGTGCCCACCCACGTCGATATGAACGGGGGCATTGGCCTTGGTGAGCTGGGCGGGGCATGGGATTCCCTGGGCCGTCATGGGGGAGACAGGTGAGTGACTCAGAGACATCCTGGACAGGCTCCGCCCCTCCTGTTGGACACAAGCGAACAGGTGAGGAGGGCTCCATCCGAGTACCCTTAATACTAGCTCCTGCTCCTACACTGCAAAAACAGAACTAAAAATAAGTAAAATGTTCTTAAAATTAGTGTATCTGTCCTTGATTTGAGCAGTTAAATAAGATGATCTGCCGACGGAATAAGATTTTTGCACTTAAAATAGGAACAATTCATCTCCATCATCTTATTTCAAGTGCAGGATGTCTAATTATCTTAATTTAGGGGTCAACATACTCATTCCATTGGCAAATGATCATATTTACCAGCTCAGATCAAGGACAAAAACACTATGTTTAAGAACATTTTGCCTATTTTTAGTTTTTATTTGCAGTGTAGCTGTTGTTCCGTAACCTTTCACGGGGTCAACAGTAAGAACTTTGTCGCGGGGAGGAAAGGAGCTTCAGACTGCACCTTATTCCTAATATAATTACACAATAAAAAGGAATTGTTGTTCAACTCAAAATGTTAACTGTACCGTTATTGGTCTTTGCACATTAGATCATTAGTAACATTAAAAATCAAACAATAAACCATAAGATGTTAGTAGGCGTTTACTTAAAGGCATACTATGCAACATTTTTCAGTTAATTAATGTGTTCCATACCGTTTTGGATGATTAAATGAGTCATTTCAGGTTGAACAAAGGTTTTCTCGGCCGCCCTGGTGGTCTATGGGGGAAATACCGTACTTGCAATTGCAGGAGCCCTCGGCCCGCACTCACAGGCTCAGAAGTCTGGTGCATCACGAGAGTCGGTCTTGCTTTACGGTGAGAACTGCTACACGCCCGCAGTGAAAGGTGTGCTCGTTGGTAGCGCAGTGGCGATATTTGTGCAGTTATCATGGCGGAACCAGCGAGAAAACAGCGAAAGCCCATGTTGGAGCAGGCAAGAAAGAGGAAAAGGCCTCTGGACAGAGAGAGGAGTCGTACACGGGTGAACATAGAAGGCTGCAAGGCTGACGCGGACCTCGCGTTTCTGCTGATGCGATTGTAAGTAACATTGTAGGGTTTCCCTCACGCTACCGCCTCGCCGACATTCCAAAAAAATAATAATAAAAAAATAAAACTAACTCGATATGCGCGCCGCTCCGCTCAGCCCCCCGCTCCGCTCAGCCGCTCAGCGGTGCAAAGCTTGTCTCTCCCCCGCTCCGCCGGTCGTCCCAAATTCCTAGGGGAAACACTGCATTGGAATGGTTTCTCTCTCTCTGTGTGCATGTTCATACTTTCACAGGGTTAGTCATTGTTTGTACTGCCGTTTTTTCCACTTTTGTATTCGTTGCGTTCGCCTGTCTGCTAAACTCAAAACAACCGCGCCTGGCTTGACGGACAAACCAGGAGAACAGCTGAGCATATTTACGACAGTGCACTTTTACTTTCGCCCTCTGGGGGGAGCCTCGCTGGAAAATCAACGCCGGTTGCATAGTATACCTTTAAGTCTTTAAGATAGTTTTCTACAGGAGCTTTACTACAACAGTAGAATAAAATCCTGAAATTGCTGCTTTTAGTTTCAGTGCCACCCCAAGAGTTTAAGTGGTCCCCATCTGCCCCTATGAAACAGTTCAGGAGGCGCCACAGCTTATACGTCATGTCATGCAAAGGATTATGGGATACCTTAAGGCTCCTTAGCAGCAGAGAAAACCTGCAGACATCTGACCAGTCTGGGGTTGGCAGTTGCCAGGAGAGCAGTGCCTTTCTGACCATATTGTGCCAAGTGTAAAGTTTGGTGTGCGTGTGTGTGGAGAGCACTGAGCTATATAATACACTGGAGTGCTGATTTTGCCGAGAAAACTGAAGTCACTGGCCGCCATCTTGCTACTCCCTACTCTCACATAATCCCATAGGATTTGGTTGCAACAACAAGCAGTTTTCTGGCTGTGTGAAAACGTTTCACAGGTAATTCTACAGTCAGTGGATGTACTAACAGTATTAACTACTAGGAAATTAGGTGCTGAAATATTTTACATGTTATTCATATTAAATATATATATGTATATATAAGTATGTGTATATGTATATATGTATATATACGTATACACATATGTAAATATATGTTTTTGTATATTGTTATTTATATATTTATAAATGTTAACCTGAGAAAATCCTCGTTATTTGATGCTGTAGCGCACATATTCCCTAGTTACTGGGGGGAAATAGGGAGTACCAATATGGCGGCTGGTGGCTTCAAAGCGACTTGTTCAAACAGACGGTGATTAGCACTCCAGTGTATAATATAGCTCAGTGGTGGAGGGGGTGTCTGTGAAGACCAAGAGACAACTCCACCCTCCCAGCTTTGTGGGAACAGTTTGGAGATGCCCCTTCCTCTTCCGACACGCCTGTCCTGACCTCAGTGACCGAGAGCCAGGCCTTCTCGTCCAGCATCAGTGTCTGACCTTATAACTGGGAGAGTCGTCAAAAGTTCCCATAATAAACACTCCAGAACCCTGTGGACAGCCTTCTCAGAAGAGGTAAAGCTTTCCACCAAAAGATGAACCAACATATATCGAACCCATATGGATTAACAACGCCACGTCAAACGTGCGTCAAGGCAGGCGAGTGAATACTTCTGGCCATATAGTGCATCTCCTGCTGTCTGTGTTCACAGGAAGCGGCTGACATACTCCAAAGGGCAGCGTGACAGCGCATCAGCAACAGCTCTGGAGATATTAGCATGATGTCCTGGGGGGTTAGTGGGAGGAGGAGGAGGAGGAGGAGAAGAAGGGTCTAACCGGATTACCACCCCCCTCTCTGGGCGCCATGAGGCTGTGGAGCAGGAGGGGAACAGGAGCCTGCAGCTCAGTCTGGGCCCTGAAGCCAGACCCACAGAGACCCCCCCCCCCCCCCCCAACACACTACCTAACTGCATGTGCGCGTGCACGAGCCAAGCAGAGCGCGGACATGGCGCGTGACCAGCGCGTTTCAAATCCAAGTGGGTTAACGCGCAGCAGCGTTTGCGCCTTGTTCCAGTCCCCGGTTGAAAGTCCGGACATTGGGCTGTTTGTTCCCAGTCAAGGCTCAGCGCGCCGCTTTCAGAGCTTCTCTCAGCCGATCGTGGCTCTCTGGGGCATCTGTGTGAACCCGGGGGGGGTGAAGGTCCTTTCGGCAGAAATGTAGAATGTCCCGTTTAAATTAGCCAGCGCTGCGTATCCGTCAGGAAGAACGTGTAGCGCCCACGAAGCGATTCAAGGGGGGAACAGTTCCGTTTTAGTTTAAAAATCCACATCTTTAAAACGCGCGTCCGGTGCCGATTTTAAGCCTTCTTAATGTTCTTGATGGATTGTGTTGCGTTTGACTACATCGCTGCTTTAAACCCCATAAACATAAAACCAGCGTTACTTAAACGAAGTCCGGCTTCACGTCAGCAACACCGAGGAGGACTAACCAGAAGGTGTCAAATATCCGGTTGGAACACGTGTTTTCTGCTCACCTGGGAGGACACGGACACGGAAGACATGGACTGCGGCTCGGTGGGTCCAGCTGAGGTTCGGCTCACGGCCCGGTCGGCTCCGTCTCCGTCCTGTTGCGAGAGGGTGTGAAGTAGAAACAAGCCAGACAAACAGAGAAGACAGCAGGCTGCAGGACGAGTTTGGCCCGGGGCTCTTCAGACCCCCGGGGGCCAGGATTAGGTCCGCCTGCCCCGACTTGTTGTCGAGCAGCGGGGAGAGGAGCGCGGCGCTCCGGCGCTCAGCGCGCTCTTGCGGGGACAACGGGGCTTTTTCGGCCCGGTGCCGTTCTCCACCGTCAGCTGGGCTCAGACACCGATCCACCGGGACACGAGGGTCCAGCATCCCCGTGGTTCCGGACTAAATGGCGTCTGTCGTCATGATTCATCATGCCTCCAACAGCCTGCGGCCAAATGCGCCATTTCAATTATTGCGCACTGATAGATGGAGATCTTTGCCGCAGGGCAGAGCGCACCGAGCCGCTTCATGGCTCTCATCTGTCGGCTCCATGCTCATTCTCCGCCTCCTCCTGCTGCTGGTGGAGGGGACGGACTGCAACGGAACCACCGAACCTTGATGGGAACCTCGGAACCATATCGAGTACCCGATGCTTCTGTCTGATGTATATCCAAGTTATGACCATCTCTCAGACCCAGTCACGGCAGCTATGGGGGGAATATGCTTACAAAAGTCACCATTTTCCATTTCAGAGCAGGATCCTTTTTTTTTTATTCTCAAAGCTGCTCTCATTCATACTCATAAAGCTCCAGCTTACTTGCAAATACAATTATCTGCTCTCTCCCAAACTTAGGTTTCAGCTCTTAGATTCAACCCCCCTGCACAAATTTCCTCTCCTCCTGTTTGCATCCTCTAACTCATGCACTACGTGTCCTCACTAAGACTAAGAAAGTAGAGCACATCACCCCAGTTCTAAAGTCCTTCCACTGGCTCCCTGTATCTCAGAGAATAAACTTTAAAATACTTATGTTAGTCTATAAATCCCTAAATGGCTTAGGACCTAAATACATCACAGACTTGTTATCAGTGTATCAACCCTCCAGACCATTAAGGTCTTCTGGCTCCAGCCTACTCTGCAGAACCAGAACCAGAACTAAACAAGGAGAAGCAGCATTTAGTTCCTATGCTCCGCTTATCTGGAACAAACTTCCAGAAAATTGTAAAGGTGCGGAAAGCCTGAGTTCCTTTAAATCAAGATTAAAAACACATTTGTTTAGGACTGCCTTCGACTGTAAACTGAATCACCACTTTTTTGTTCTATTTTCTATCTACATTTTATTCCTACTTGCTTTTATTCTGTTTTAATTTGCTATATTTTAATCATGTAAAGCACTTTGCATTGTCCCTGTACTGAATTGTGCTATATAAATAAATTTGCCTTGCCTTGCCTTCATGCTCAGACCTTAAGGCCTATGTCCTAACCAGGTAAACCTGAACTCAAGGGGTTGGTGTCCTGCAGTGTTGCCAGGTCCGACTGACAGTTTCTCGCCCGAAACCAACGTAAAACACACCAAATTCTTAAAAAAAAAACAAAAAAAAAAAAACAGCCCAAATCAGAACCTCTCTTGAACTCATGTTAAAAGCGTAGAGTTATATTACACACACAGCTATTGCTAAAGAACACGCTATTAGCAAACAATAGCACTAAAACAAAGCAAACACGTTGCCCATATAGTAGCTCTACAAAATGTGTAATCAGGCAACCAACCTACATCTAACCTAATATAAACATCATCTCTCTGATGAGTAAAGATCAATCTAACATTTCTGTTTCAAACACAGCAAAGTCTTTTTGGGGCGTTAACAATTGGGAAAGACAATTTCATTGTGAAACTCGATTAATCGATGACTATTAATCATTGATTATGTCCGGGGTGACAGATTCTAGACATTTCAAAATAAACAGAATAACAAAAGTTCAAGGAAATGTCATTTTATTACATCGTGATAAAGGTCTTTTACTTTTCTCCCACTTAAAGACAACTATTTTGATAGGATTTTCCCATGAATACTTCTTAAAAATCCGCCAAATGTTTAAAAGCAGCCCAAAGCCAGTTGTTCCCCCAGCACAAGGCGTTTAAAAAACAAAGCCCAAATGTGCTGAAACTCGCCCAAACAGGCAACACTGGTCCTGCAGCTTCAGGGTCTCAAACACACCTGAACGAGGAGGAGGAGAGAAGAAGAATCGTTTAACATCATAGGGAAACGATAGTAATGGAAAATGTGATGATTGTGTAGATGATGAGCGATTAGAGCAAGTTATATTACACTGTCAGAAGAGGAAGACAACTCATCCATCCATCCATTGTCTTCCGCTTATCCAGGGTCGGGTCGCGGGGGTAGCAGCTTCAGTAGGGAGGCCCAGACGTCCCTCTCTGTCATTTGAAGGGGGGGCTTTAGGACAATTCCAAGGGCCGCTGGGTATCTATCTATATCTATCTATCTATATCTATATCTATATATATGAGCCTTTGGCCACATCCCTAGAGTCAGGTGAAGTGGTTTGGACATCTGCTCAGAATCAGCAATAATTGTACGTAATATTTATAATTGTTGCAACACTAACGGTTGTAATTATCGCTGAACTTTTGATTCATAAATGGATTTATATGATTCAGCACAATGTTGTTTTAATACGGTCTAATTTATTCCTGACAAGACATCAGCCATGGACGATCGAAAATATCAGTTTGAGCGTTGGAGTGAAACTCTGTTGAGTTTAACATCAGATGATAGCCTCCCTGTTTCTTTGATAAATTGCTCTTCATTCAGCCGGTTCCCTGAATGATACATGACTGATTTTTTACAAGTAGGGCTGAAAAATTAATCGCATTTGCAATAAATTTTTGTTGCTTGCAGTTAATGCAGAGAAAAGTCAAAATTAAATCGCAATTATGGTTGAAATATATCACAATTTAGATTTTTCGCAAAATCGTACAGCCCTAATATGTTTAAAAAGACATAAGTTAAACTGAAAAAAAAATCGCATTAAATCGCAATATTAATATAAAAAACCCGCAATTAGATTAAAATAATCTAATCACTCAGCCCAATTTACGAGGTGTATAAATGCAGTCTCTCAGACTCAGTGAACAGATAACCTGTTTATACAGTTTTCTCCTAGGATTCATAAAGTATCATTAAAGCTGAAAAAAAATTAAAGCTAAAAAAGAAAAACCAAAACATATTCACCTCCATTGCTCTTAGACAAAAGCAGTAATCCTGCCTAGTAACAAGGACAGAGTTCACCCAAACAAACAACGCCTTATTTACTACCGGCTTCCTCAGGTAAATATCAGGTAACTTTTTACCCGCGTTCACACCCACACCCCGTCTCACTCCGGACTCCACTACCAAGTTTTTGAAATGTATTTATTTAATCAGGAACAATTTACAGAAAAAAACATCAAACTCTAATAGAGCAAAGATGCACTGAACCAGATTCCAGCTTCTCAGCTAATCTCCATCAGCAGTCCACAGGTAGGCAGGTAAGAAGGAAAAAAATGAAATCAAGATCAATACAGGAATAAATCAAAAGTTAATAAAGATTATATAGACAAAATACAATGTTCTCCAATCCAATGCTACAAAACACACACAAAAAGATTTATGCAAGTAAAAATACATCTTATAAGAAGATTTAATGATCGCATAATTGATTCCATGTTCTTTTCTCCCTGAGAAGTTTTTAAGAGGGTAGGAGGTCTGGTCCATTCTTTCATGACATCATCTGGTCTCAAGTCTGGGAAATAACTGAGGAGGTGGAGGTAATGGACCAAGAAGGATTTAAAAAAAACAACAACAAAAAACGCACATGAGTTGGGATAACTTGGTCAAGTGTGCGGACTCTATTCTGGTATTCAACATCCTAAATGGACCGGCTCCTCCTCCATTACCAGAATTTATTAGGAAAACAGAATCAAAGCAGATTAACCAGGCTGAGAGACGACTGTGTCGTCCGTTTCAGGCACTATTCTCCTGTAGGGATACAATACCTGCCGTTATACGAGATCAGACTATTTACAGAACATTTAAAGTTCTGGTTATTAAACAGTCAGAGGTGCTCCAACAATATGATTTGAACTTTTATACATCGTCATACATACATATACATACCTACATACATACATACATACATACATACATACAGTACATATATATACACACATACATACATGACATATATACACACATACATACATACATATAGAGAGAGAGGATACCAGTAGATACATATATATACATATACATATATATACACACACACATACATACATACATACATACACATATATACATACATACACATATATATATATATATATATATATATATATATATATATATATATATATATATATATATATATATATATATATATATATATATATATATATATATATATATATATATATATATATGTGTGTGTGTAGAACAAACCTGAGGATTCACAATTAACGCCCAGAAATCTCACATGTTCGGTCTGCACAGCTTGGAGGCTCGATCCAAGTTTCTGATCCGGATCAATAATCGGACCAAGGCACATTAAAGCGGACCATCACAGCTTCATCGGCGGGTCCAGTTGAAGATCCATCTGTGTGATCATCAACCTAAGCCTTGATCCGGTCCACGGCCGTCAGACCAAACATCTCCTGTGAGTTACAGACCAAGCTGGACCTCTTCCAGTCTGGGAACACTTTTGGTTCTGTGTCTCAGGCCGGACCGTCAGGCGGAAGTCAGAGCAGGTCTGGGAACGGTTTGGGGTAGCCGAACAGCAGGTAGTCCCTGTAGTAAAACTCAAAGACCTTCTGCCTCTCGGTGCCGTTCAGCTGGGAGAAATATGTCCGAGCGATGCTGGACGAGGTCCGCTCCGCCAGCGGGTTCCTGTCCTTGAAGTCGGGGAAGGTGAGGTTGTCCGGCGCGCCGATGCTGCGCAGCAGGAAGTCGGCGTCCTCCCGCAGGCTCTCGAACCTCCCGATGAAGCCGTAGGGGATCAGGCAGGGGCTGCAGAGCTGGCCGACCCGCTCCCAGTGGATGTCCATCCCAACGGGCCTCTCCGCGTCCAGCAGGTACTGAACGAACTCCCTGAAAGTGACGCCGGCGCCGGTTCTTAGAGCGAACCCCGTGGCGTTGGCCCGATACCTCGAAATGATGGCCCGTCCAAACACGGGGTGGTAGTACGAGTTTGGACTCTCGAACTTGTCCCGGAAGGCGGAGACGAGCCGCTCCAAGGGCTCCCTGGCGAACAGAACCTTGGTGTAGGACCGGAGTCTCTGGGCGATGCCGGCCCGATCATAGCTGTCCAGCCGCCGAAGCTGGTTGGTGTAGTGAACCGCGTCGTGAGGAATGTCCTGTGTGGAGCGGGCTTTGCCTCCCAGAACCATCAGGACCCGTTTCCAGTTGGAGCAGCCGGCTTTGGGCACCTCGCAGTACAGCAGCCGGTACCGGTCCTCCACATAAATCCGGGACATCTGCTGGAGTGTTACCCAACGCTCCCCGCGGACCGGCTGGTACCGGGAGCAGACGTAGTTCAGCAGGCGGTGCCGAAACTCCTGCGTCCTCCGCTGCCGCAGCGCCTCCTCCGCTCCAGAGAGGGCGCTCTTCAGCAGCAGCTTCCTGTGGCGCTTGGTGATGGGACGCTTGAGCAACGGGTCAGAACAAAGATGGAGGACGGGCGGCGAGACGCGGGAAAGTCCTGCAGGGACGTGACGAGTGTGCCCGGCTGCAGCCAGAACCTGAAACACAGAACCAGAACCAGAATCAGAACCCGAGGCTGCAGCTGGAATCTAAACGACAGAACCAGAGTCAAAGCCAGAATCGGAACCCAAACCAGGGCGACGCTACAGCTTTGACCTAAAACACAGAACTAAAACCTGAGTCAAAACCCAGAACCCAGAATCTGAGCCAGAACCAGAGCAAGGCAGAACCACAACCAGAAGAAGAATAAGATAATGCAGGAGAACCAGAGCAAGGCTGCATTTTGGACCTGGAACTAGAACCAGGACAAGAACCATTGCCAGATTCTGGATCAAAAATAGAGAGAAGACGTAAACTGGGACCCAAAAGAACCAGAATAAGAGGCTTAAATCGGGAGGTGACTTGACCTTCGCTCTGTTTTTCTGCACAAGTGCGAGCCGCCTAACCTGACTCTAGCCAGATGTATGTCGTTCCGCCTAGCTTCACTCACATCCATCTGGGATCTCTCCCATAGAGAGTGATTGCTTCAACCAATTTTATTGTCCAGCCAATCAGGACGCAGGGCTGGAGTTTCATAGATGTGACGTAGTGGAGAAGCGACCATGACGTGAGACTGTTTCGATTCAGACAACAATGGCGGCTCGTTGAGGAAGCAAGCGTTAACATTGATGCTGCTATTTCTTCCGTGTTGTCCAATCTACCCAATATTGTTTCATTAAAAGAACATCAGAGAACGCCTCTGAAGGCTTTTGTTGGTGGAAACCATGTTTTCACCCTTCTCCCGACCGGATTTGGCAAATTTTGTTTTCTGGGGCGCGCCCGTGGCGGAGCGGTTAGCGTGAACCATATTAGGAGGTCTTTAGTCCTCAACGCGGTCGGCCCGGATCGACTCCGACCCGCGGCGCTTTGCCGCCTGTCTTCCCCCCTCTTCCTGTCAGCTCACTGTCAATAAAACGCGTTCCACTAGAGCCGCAAACACATTAAAAAAAAAGTTTTGTTTTTTTCCTGCGTCGCTCTCATCAGCGTCACGGGTTAGCTTCAGTGTGAGTGGTTGAAATAGCACGTCAATAAAGATGACAGACAAGTGGCTTATCCAATCATATGCAAGAAGTTTTGATAAGGCCCAGCCTTCAAAAAAGGCAATTCCTACGGAGAGGTCCCAGATGGATGTGAGTGGAGCTAGGTGGTTAAAGCAAAGTTGACATTGTTTAAAATGTCTTTGTTATGACAACTTGACATTAACAGAAACAAGGTTAAATTAAGGGCTTGTCATAACAAAGACATTTTAAACAATGTCAACTTTGCTTTAATAGTGTCATAATTTACCGAATGACAATTGATGACAACAGTCCTAAACATTCATAAAGAGTCATTTATGTTCATAACAGGTGTTATGTCATGTTTATGACAGTGTAATGTCAGTCTTATGTAGACCCCTTCAAATAAAGTGTTACCAAATTTAAACAAAATAACACATAGGAAAATGGAATCTAAAAGCAAATACTAATGATTTTAAAAACAGTTGAACTGCAAACTCTAACTAATGATGTTTCAGTAAAACAGTTTAACTAAAACAGTCGAAGGCAATCGTAAACATATGGGTTTTTTTATCTTGATTTAAAGGCTTTAAGCACTTTTACAGTTTTCTGTGAAGTGGAGCATAGGAACTAAACGCTGCTTCTCCGTGTCTGGTTCTGGTTCTGGTTCTGGTTCTGGTTCTGCAGAGCAGGCTGGAGCCAGAAGACCTGAGTGGTCTGGAGTTTGATGCACTGATAACAAGTCTGTGATGTATTTAGGTGCTAATAACGACAGTTGTTCAAATTAAGTTTATGTGTTAAAAAAACACATACACAAGGCCTTTCACAGACGCCAGCCTGCAGACTCAACGGTCCGTTTTTACTTCCACAGGACGGGTCTATGATGTTTTATTCTGTTCTAGTTCTGGTCCGTTTCTCTTACTGGCTTTTTATGTTTGCAGGCTGTTTTGGGAACCCTGGGAACTCTAATATGATTGGCTCAAGAACCAGGAAGTAAACACGGGCTGCACTCTGAACAGAGGTCGTTCCAAACCGTACCTCTAGGTTTGAAAGTAGAAAAACTTCACTAATGCATTTTTGATGGTGAGAACCGATTGTTTATAGGGAATGTTACTTCCATCCTGGGTGACAAATAAGAATGATTTGGGTTGATTTTATAGTAAATATCTTAGTTATAGCTCCTTTAATGTTTAGAGGCTAAATTATTATTTCAATTGACCATTTTTCCGCTGCATGCTGATGTAAACACTTCTTCAGGAGGAGTGAATGCTGCTTGTCAAGACTTTGATACAATCAACTGGGTTCCTTAGAGAGGAAACTTTCTGAGCAATCTGTATAATCTGATTGAATTTGACTTTGGAAAGTACCTTGAAATGACGTGTTTCATGAATTGGCGCTATATAAATAAAATTTTATTGAATTGAATTAAGCATGGGTAAATCACCTGGAGCAGTTGTTGTATTTGCAGCTAAAATCTGTTCTTTTTGACTACAAACCTAACAGGAATGGGCTGATAGTGATTATTGTCCTCTCTTTGGTCTTATAATAGGACTGAATGAAGAGATTTGAAACCAATTTACCAGTTAAGAGAACAGCACCGCTTTCTTTCCTGTGATATAATTTTCCATATATGGTAAAGTTGAAGCATTTTGACCATCCGACTCAAAATATAGTTACAAATACTATGAAAAATGTGTCTTTATACATGTATTCTTATCTACAATCACCCCAAATTTAGATTTGTGTTCATTGGATGTGTTGCTGTTTACATTTATACTTGTTTTGGGGTGAGAAAATATCTGGTAGAAGATCTTTAAGAGTTCTGATCACAACTTTGTGTCTACGGATTTGCTTCCCTCTGAACTTTCTGTGTGATCGTTGTAATGGTGCGGGTGTCCAGAAGGTGGCGCTGTGGTGCCATACTAACCTTCTCTTCAGGCCAGCCTGGAGCCTTCAGAACCGGGACACCTGAAACGGCAGAACAGAGAGTTGAACAGACCCGGCTGGAGAGCTGAAACACCGACTAGAGGACATGCAAGTTTACAGCCATGTTAATTAAATGTGAGCTCAGAAAGCTCATCCCCAGGGAGCGGTTTCCACAGCTCCTCCTGCGCTGGGAATACTCCTCTCCTCCGGCTCTGTTCCGGCCCGGCGATCAGATCTGGGCCTCCTGCTCTGATCCGGGACTCCTCCTGTTTCAGAGCCTAACAGCAACTTTAAAGCCAAAGCCGTGCAGAGCCGAGTTTTAACTGCAGCTCCTCGTGTCTGTGTGATGAATGTAGGAGCGGCCATCGTTAAGATCTCAGGTTCTGGTCCGGTGTCGGTGGGCCATTTTGATCAAATAGAGATGCACTGCAAAAACAGAACTAAAAATAAATAAAAGTTTCTTGAAATTAGTGGATTTGTCCTTGATTTGAGCAGGTAAATAAGATTATCATCAGGGTCGTTATTGGCTTGGCTTGGCAAACCAATAACGACCCTGATGACTCCTCGTTAGAGAGGAGTGGACCAGTTTCGGTCCAATCTGCTGTCTTAATGGCTTTAACGACCGCCCATTACTAAGGGGTGGACCTGTTTCTGTTGAATTTGCATGTTATCTAAGCAATTACAAGGCCTTTGTTTGCCAATTGTATAAAGCTTGTTACTCATCATTACTCCAGACTTTTTGAATTAAGAAAGCTTCCTGGAGAGGAAGCGAAACGTCTTCAACCACGGAAAACAAGTCCAGTTGCTTTGTTTTTTACCTTTTTTTGGAATTATCTGCCAATAGAATGAGTATTTTGACCCCTAAAATAAGACACTTACATATAATGCACTTGAAATAAGACGATGGAGATGAGTTGTTCCTATTTTAAGTGCAAAAATCTTATTCCACTGGCAAATCATCTTATTTACCTGCTCAAATCAAGGATAAATGCCCCCATTTGAAGATATTTAGTTATTTTTAGTTCCGTGTTTTGCAGTGTGAACCCTTAGATGTCCTTCTGCTTCAGTGATGCGATGACACAGAGCCTCTGGAAGCTTCTGCGCGAGCCTCTCTAGTGATACTTTCCAGCCACACCGGCACATCTTTAAATATTAACGAGGTGAACATCAATAAAACACGGACGAAGAGGAAGAGGAGGGCGGAGACCTCTCATATTCCTCAGGAGGATTCATCCAGAACAACAGAACCTCACCCTCTACTCCAGAGAGTCCAGCAGCGCCCGCCGATCGGACCACCACCATCGCAGGAACGCTTCACCTGCAGGCGGTTCCGACGTACTCCACCTCTGCTAGTTGCACCACGCGCTCCACATGTTCTATCAACACGTTCCAGCTCAGTTTGCTGCAGCTGCACATGTTCTGCACCTTGTATTACGGCCCACGTGATCTATTTGACCCCATCAGCTCCAAATGTTCTGCTCAACCTGCACTGCTGCACACGTTTTGCTCTGCATGTTCTGCACCTTGTTTGTTGCTCTATGCTCTATCAGACCCGTTTTAATTCCTGTATTCTGCTGCACGTTCTGCTCTAAATCTTGCATTTCATATGTTCTGCAACACAACGCTCTATTCTAGATGTTCTATCAATTTGTTCCAGCTCCACGTATTCCTTTTTACGTGTGTGGATGGAATATGGAGGTGGAACAACTGGAGCAGAAAGTGTAGAGCAGAACATCATATATCAGAGCTCTGATTACCCCGTATGTTCCTAACAGAGCACTTCACTCTCAGACTGCAGGTCTGCTGGTGGTTCCTAGAGTCTCTAAAAGTAGAATGGGAGGCAGATCCTTTAGCTATCAGGCTCCTCTCCTGTGGGACCAACTCCCAGTTTTGGTCCGTGAGGCAGACACCCCGTCTACTTTTAAGACTAATCTTAAAACTTTCCTTTTTGACAAAGCTTATAGTTAGAGTGGCTTATGTTACCCTGAGCTATCTCTATAGTTGTGCTGCTATAGGCTTAGGCTGCTGGAGGACATCGGGGTCTAATTTTCTCACTTTACTGATTGCTCCTGTTCTCCAGTCTACTGTTCTCCAGTTTTGCATTGTATTACATTGAAATGACTGTCGTCATTTCAGCTTTTAACTTTTTGCTCTCTCTCTTTTTCTTCATAGTAGGTACACCTGGTCTGGCGTTCTGTTAACTGTGAAATCATCCAGAGAAGACGGCTCACCCGCTACTACCATCTAATGTAGAACAGATTACTAGATCAATGTGTGCTTCTGTGCTTTTTTGTCTTTCTTGTTGTGTCTCTGTTCTGTCTTCTGTAACCCCAGTCGGTCGAGGCAGATGACCGTTCATACTGAGCCCGGTTTTGCCGGAGGTTTTCCTTCCCGTTAATGGGGAGTTTTTCTTCCCACTGTCGCTTCATGCTTGCTCAGTATGAGGGATTGCAGCAAAGCCATGTACAATGCAGACGACTCTCCCTGTGGCTCTACGCTTCTCCAGGAGTGAATGCTGCTTGTCGGGACTTTGATGCAATCAACTGGTTTCCTTATATAGGACATTTTGACCAATCTGTATAATATGATTGAACTTGATTTTGTGCCTTGAGATGACATGTTTCATGATTTGGCGCTATATAAATAAAATTGACTTGAAATTGAATTGAATTGAACATGTTCCAAATGCACAGGTTCTGCTCTACACGTTACACCTGATATCTTCTATTATACACGCTCTGTTCCACATGTTTAAATCCCTGTATTTTGCTGCACATGTTCTGCTCTACATGTATTTGATGTGTTCTGCTGCACATTTTTGTTCAATGCAAAAAAAGGGAACTAAAAGTAAGTAAAACTTTCTTGAAATTTGTGCATTTTTCCTTGATTTGAGCAGCTAAATAAGACTATTTGCCAATGGAATGAGTATTTTACCCCTAAAATAAGATTATTAGCTATTCTGCACTTGAAATAAGATGATGGAGATTAATTGTTATTATTTTAAGTGCAAAAATGTTATCTTGAGATTTAAAAAACAAACAAAAAAGCAAGAGGACTTTTTTCAGAAGTTTGAAGATGTTTTGGTTCCCATCCAGAAAGCTTTCTCAATTCAAATGTCTGTAGTAGTGTGGAGGTCCAAGCTTTATATTATTGCCCAAAAAGGCCTTGTTATGGCTTAGATAACATGCAAATGAAAACAAAACTGGTCCACCCCTTAGCAAAGGGAAGTCGTTAAGGTAATTTTTGGCCTGGCTTATAGGGAAGATGCTGTGATCACCTGCATGGAGTGTTTTGTGTTGATCATCAAACAAAACAAAAATACAAAAAAATTTGAGGTGTAAATAACGATTTTAAATAAAATTAAATCTATATCTAAAAACGGACAGTATTTTAGGCCTAGAAATAAGAGCAAACTGAGTGTTTACGGTTCAGAACTTCTGCCTGTGATGATGTTCTGACCCGAGTGCAGCAGAATCGTGTTCTGTTTTTGCTCTGGGAGGAAACTTTGTGTGAATCGGCAGCAGACCGCTGTGCAGCAACAGATCGGGAAGCAGCAGGTTGCCGTTGGACGGTCCCAGAGGACACGGCTGCTTCACTCCCCATCGATCCAATTAAACAACAACGATCAGCTGAAATCAGAACCTCGCCGATCCATCCGCTGGCGCTGAAGGAAAGCTGATGGACGGAGGAAGAGACTAAACACCACAGCAGCTTTTATACAGCATACAGACACACACAGCAGAGGGGGGGGGGGATCTGCAGGGACACGCTGGGGCTGCAGAAACCGGCCAAGCTGATAAGTGTTTCAGAAACTGGACGAGTTTGGCTTTTTGTGTTTATAGCAGATCCAGATGTTAACATGTTGGTTGGGTTCACATGCGGGGTTCCCCAAGGGTCCACCCTGGGTCCCCTCCTATTCAATATCTACATGTTCCCTCTAGCCCAGATCATAAAAAACTGATTGAATTTGACTTTGTAAAGTGCCTTGAGATAACATGTTTCATGAATTGGCGCTATATAAATAAAATTGATTTGAATTGAAAAACATCAGCTACCATAACTATGCAGACGACACACAGCTCTACATCACCATGTCACCAGGTGACTATGAACCAGTTCAAGCCCTGAGGAAATAGAAGAAATCAATGCATGAATGTGCCAAAGTTTTCTTCAGTTGAATAAAAACAAAACTGAAGTAATAATATTTGGACCAATAGAGGAGAGATCAAAAGTTAGCACACAGCTTCAGTCGCTTCAGCTAAAAACCACCAATCAGGCCCGAAATCTGGGAGTAGTGATGGACTCAGACCTGAACCTCCAAAAGCATCTAAAGACAATTACAAGGTCAGCTTTCTATCACCTGAAGAACATTTCTAGGATTAAAGGACTAATGTCTCAGAAGGATCTGGAAAAACTAATCCATGCGTTTATTTTTAGTCGAATAGATTACTGCAACGGTGTTTTCACAGGTCTGCCTAAAAAGTGGATCAGACAGCTGCAGCTGATCCAGAACGCTGCTGCCCGCGTCCTCACTAAGACTAAGAAAGTAGAGAACATCACCCCAGTTCTAAAGTCCTTACACTGGCTCCCTGTATCTCAGAGAATAGACTTTAAAATCCTTCTGTTAGTCTATAAATCCCTGAATGGCTTAGCACCTAAATACATCACAGACTTGTTATCAGTGCATCAACCCTCCAGACCACTCAGGTCTTCTGGCTCCAGCCTGATCTGCAGAACCAGAACCAAACACGGAGAAGCAGCAGTTAATTCCTATGCTCCACTTATCTGGATCAAACTTCCAGAAAACTGCAAAAATGCTGAAATCCTGAGTTCCTTTAAATCAAGATTAAAAGCCTATTTGTTTGGAGTTGCCTGTTAAAGTCTGTAGTCCAGCTCGTCTTATCCTGCATCTAACCTGCTGCTGCTTGCCTCTGCAATGATTTCCCTCCGTCTCTGTAATGCTTTTCTCTCCTCTTCTTTTCTTCTTGTTTTGCTCCTGTGCAGAACGTTGAATCGTCTCGTTACTGAAAAGCGCTTCATAAACTCGCCTCGCTTTGGGTTTTGAAACCGAACCTCTCTGGCTTTCTTGCGCTCCTTAAAAACCCGGCTCTCCGTCAAGCAGGCAGCTCCTCTGACTGCATCGATGCAGGTTCAGGTCAAATCCCATGGCTGCCTGGTCTAAACCAAACAATGGACGGCTGAGTCCTCCTAACTGAAGCTGGATCCAGGTCCTAAACCCAACCGGACCAGGATACTCAGGTGTTTCCGCTCCAGTTTGATTTACACGCCACATTTACTCCTGAATGATCAGCTGATCCTCTCCCGTGGTGCTCCTGTATGGATCTGGGTTTCGTTTCGGTCCCATCTGAGCAGAACCTTATGTAATATTTAGGCTAATCCAACTTTAGGTTCTAGCTTAAGCTGCTGGGTCTGGGTCTGAACCCAGGCAAATGCAGATGTGTAGCGAAGAGACTTTCCTACAGGCGTCACATGACTCAGACCGCATGAGGAAGATGACGGGCAGAGAAGAGTGTCGGACACCCCCGCCGCACCGGAGCTGACCCCGGAGCCAGCTGACCCGGCTCACGCTGCGGCACTGACCTGGGTTCTGTTGCAGGACGGAGTCGGTGAGCCGTTGCAGGTGGACCAGGAGCAGCAGCGATCCGACTCCAAGGAGGAGCAGACACCAAAGGGAGCCGAGCAGGGAGCAGGGGAGTTTCATCCTCGCCACGGACTCCTACAGTCCGGGAGGCCGGTCCCAGGTCAGCCGGAGAACCTGAGGACACGACAGGTAGGAGGAGGAGGAGGTTACACCTGGAGCACGTTAGACCAGAGGAGAGACGTGGCTGAATGCTGCAGCTTTCTCTGAAGTCGATTACATTCGTTTTTCCCTCAAAAGGGAAAAATATTAGAAACTAGAAAAAGGCTGTTCCTGCATAACAGCGAGTGAGAATGCTAATCTGCACAATGATTTGAGGAGAAGATGCAGAAGATCCATGCAGAAGAGAAGAAATAGCTGAAAAACATTGAAGAATTTTAACAATTTGAAGAATTTTAACAATTTGAAGTAATTTGTAGTAGTAGTATCGGTAGCAGTAGTACTAGTAGTAGCAGTAGTAGTAGCAGTATCAGTTTTTAAAGAATTTGAAGGAATTTGTAGTAGTAGTAGTAGAAGAAGTAGTAGTATCAGTAGTACTACTAGTAGTAGTAGTTGTATCAGTAGTAGTAGTAGAAGTAGTAGTATCAGTAGTAGTAGTAGTAGTAGTATCAGTAGTAGTAGTATCAGTTTACAAAGAATTTGAAGGAATTTGTAGTAGTAGTAGTAGAAGAAGTAGTAGTATCAGCAGCGGTAGTAGTAGTATCAGTAGTAGTAGTAGTAGTAGTAGTATCAGTAGTAGTAGTACTAGTAGTATCAGTAGTAGTAGTATCAGTTTTTAAAGAATTTGAAGGAATTTGAAGGAATTTGTAGTAGTAGTAGTTGTATCAGTAGTACTACTACTAGTAGTAGTTGTATCAGTAGTAGTAGTAGTAGAAGTAGTAGTAGTGTCAGCAGCGGTAGTAGTAGTATCAGTTGTATCAGAAGAATTTGAAGGAATTTGAAGAATTTGAAACGTTTGAAGAATTTGAAGTATTTGATGTATTTGAAAAAATTGTAAAAAATTGAAAAATTTGAAGAATTTGAACCATTTGAACAATTTGGACAATAAGAAGAATTTAAAGGAATATGATGCATTTGAAGAATTTGAAGGAATTTGCATTCATTTCAATGGGAGCAAAAAACGCACAAAAAGTACAAATATTTTAAAAAGTATAAATGTTACAATAACCATGAGATATAGCAGTAATGTCGAGAACGAGCCGAACATTTTGGAACGAAAATTGTTGAAATCGGTTGAAGTATGCGGGAGTAGTTAGACGCACAAAAACGTACGGAATAATAATAATAAAGAAAAACAGGAAAACAAAAAGTGAGAATGCTGTATAGAATTCTCACTGATAAAAAACTAGGAGCTCACGTGCACACAGTAAGTACTCACAGCCTTTCTTCAATACTTCAATTACAGCCTCAGGTCTCCTTCAACATCAGCCTGATTTGGACCAGTTCGTCTCTGCAGAACCTCCCAAGCGCCATCGGGATGGACGGGAAACGTGTCAGCACACGGCCACTTTCGCATCTCTACAGAGGCGTTAGTTCGGATTCAGGACATCTCTGTGAATGTCCCTGAGAGGCCCAGATTTGAATCTGCGCTGTTGAGCTTTGGGTCATTTTCCTCAAAGACGAACCGTCACCCTGATCTGAGGTCAATCCATCAGGTGTACAATCCCTCTATCCTGACTAGTCTCCCAGGTCATCCTGCTGAGAAACTAGCCCACAGCATGATGCTGCCACCACCGTGCCTCAGTGCAGGAACGGTATTGGCTGCACGACGAGCTGGGCCTGGTTTCCATGTCAATGAGTTTCAATCTTTGTTTCATTTCTCATACCCTGACAGTCCTTTGGTTGCCTTTTGGTAAACGCCTGGTGGTAAAGGGAGGCTTCCATCTGGTCTGATTGCTGCAGAGATGGTTGTCCCTTCTGGAAGGTTCTTCCTTTCTTGAGGGAGCAACGCTGGAGCGCTAACAGGGAGACCATCGGGTTCTTTTCAATTCAATTTTATTTATATAGCGCCAATTCATGAAAAATATCATCTCAAGGCTCTTTACAAAGTCAAATTCAATCAGATTATACAGATTGGTCAGAAAGTTTCCTCTGTAAGGAAACCCAGCAGGTTGCATCAAGTCTCTCCAAGCAGCATTCACTCCTCCTGAAAGAGCGTAGAGCCACAGTGGACAGTCGTCTGCATTGTTGATGGCTTTGCAGCAATCTCTCATACTGAGCATGCATGAAGCGACAGTATGGTCACCTAAGGCCATTCTCTCGGTTTAGACAACAAGGGGGTCTAGTCCACCTTGCGCGTCTTTCCAAATCCTGTCCAGTCTCCAGAACTGACTCCTGTTAGACGGTGGAGACATCTCAAGGACGATCAGTAGAAACAGGATGCATACGAGTTTAATTTTAAGGCTGTGAATACTTATTATGTGCGTGTACTTTCTTGATTTAATTTTAAAATTAAAAAAAGGCATTTAGGTCACGCAGTCACTTTTGGGTTTGGTACGCAGAGCTTTCAGGGGAAAAAAAAAAATCGATTTAATCGGTGTTGTAATCAGGCTGCAACATAAGAACACGAGGAAGAAGGACGAAGCGCTCTGCATAAACTCCAGATCCGAGCCTCATTTCCAAACCTACACACAAACACGCTGACCCCACGGTCAGCAGGTCGGCTGCACTGCAAAAACAAAACTAGGAATAAGTAAAATGTTCTTAAAATTAGTGTATTTGTCCTTGATTTGAGCAGGTAAATAAGATGATTTGCCAATGGTATAAGATTGTTGCACTTAAAATAGGAACAACTCATCTCAATCATCTTATTTCAAGTGCAGGATGTCTAATTATCTTATTTTAGGGGTCAAAATATTAATTCCATTGGCAGATAATCTTATTTACCTGCTCAAATCAAGGATAAATACATTAACTTTAAGGACATTTTACTTATTTTTAGATCCGTTTTTGCAGTGTGTAGCTCTGGCTCAGGATAACGAGCAGGAAACAGACGCACAGCAGCAGGAAACTGTTGCTCGTATCAACACACGCTTATCACAGCTACAGCAACCAGGGCCTGAAAACTCCCAGATATCATCAGCTGTTCGTCCCCCCCCCTCTCCTGTTTGTCCCGCAGCAGTCTCCAGATCCTCCACTCCACAGCGTCCCCTGGTCCGATCAGATTTAAAGTCCTTCCTAAAAACCCTGGTTCTGTCCCAGAAACTGCCCCCAGTGTCTCTGAGGATGTTTTTTTATTTTTTTTGCAGCTTGCTGGGTGACTCCTGATCTACCACCCGATCTCCTCCGTGCACCGACGGCGGTGCTTCAGCTGGAGCTGAGCCCAGCGGGGACATATTTATAGATCAGAGCGTTTCCAGTTATTTTTATCCACAAATACAGAAACAGAGGAGCTGAAATTTGATCCGTGTAGCACATCGCTTCTGCATCCTGGCCTGCAGCCGTTAACCGTTAAATGTGCTGAAACGGACAGAGCAACCTTTATTCTGCCCCTGCAGACGGACCACAGCCTGAAGAAAGGGTTTACCGTTGAATAAAGGGGTCGGACACAGAAATCTGATAACAAAGCAGAGTTGCATACTTACAGTTCTTTAATAATTAACAGCTAAAGATACCTTACTACAGCGCTGGAACCCATCAGCTAATCTGAATCTGTTATCAGGAGCTGAACGGGAACAACGTGAATGTAAACCTCGAGTCAAACTGATGATCTGTTGCTGGCCTTTGACTCTTCGATCGACCCGAAACCCTCGCTGTGTACGGATTAACGTGACGGATTTGGATCGCTCTGTGTGTGTGTGTGGAGCGGCCATGAATCCTGCAGACCGACGGCTCCGTTCACTTCAACTTCCTCCAATCATACTGCACAAAAACGGAACTAAAAATAAGAAAAATGTTCTTGAAATGAATGTATTTGTCCTTGATTTGAGCAGGTAAATAAGTGATCTGCAAAGGAAATAAGATTTTTGCACTTAAAATAGGAACAACTCATCTCCATCTTCTTATGTCAAGTGCAGGATGTCTAATTATCTTATTTTAGGGGTCAAAATATTCATTCCATTAGCAGATAAACTTATTTACTTGTTCAATTTAAGGACAAACGCACTAATTTCAAGAAACTTTTACTTATTTTTAGTTCTGTTTTTGCAGTGCAGGAGCCGAGCGACTTCTGTAGATGATAGAATCTGAGAAGCTGCTGGTGAAAATCCCCAAACACAGACTGATTATTAACCACGTGCAGATCAGCTGACGACACACAGAGAGGCATCAAAGCAGGCAGAGACCGTCCGAACTGCAAACACATCATCATCATCATCATCTTCATTATCATCATCATCTGCTGCAGGACAACAAGCTGCTGCGAGACAAAGACAGCCGAGAATCACAATGGAGAAAAACTCCAGGGACAAACGACACAGAGAGAGAGAGAAAACGTAAATGCTGTATTCTGAATTTCTTCTTTCCCCTTCTCCACTCATTGCATCCAAGGAGTTGTTTGCCATCGCAATTTTGCACAATTAGAAACTGAGATGACAAACTCTTTGGGTGGGGGTGGGGGGAATCCTAAGGAGGAGCACTCTGGAGGAAAACTGTCCATCTGTTGTCTAGATCCACCTAATCTGTACCGGGGCAAACCCTGGACAGGTTCTGAGCCACAGAAGAAGATCCATGGGTGGAAAACTACGGTGAAAAACACCAGAGCAAAAAAAAAATAGGAACAGAAACGTACAGAAAAAATGTGGGAGAGGATTTAACCTTAAAAAACAGACAGACTAGACCAGACACCACAGCTTCTCTTCAGTGACCAGCAGGGGGATTCGTTTATTCTGGACTTACAATCATCTTCATTTCACAGAAGTCCCAACAATCCCAACAATATGGGGTAACTTTCAGCCTTTATAGGGATACAGTATGACGTAAATAGGAACATGATATCTTACTGTGTACAGGCATTGCTCTGGACCAAAAGCCCTCCCTCCCTAGTTGGAGGGGTGTGTGTGTGAAATGGTGTGTGTGCTGCTCTTCCATTTCTAGGAAGTCTTATAAACAGATCTTTGGAAAAAGATAGTAGGAGCCAAGAGTAGTTCAACTAAAGTTCCTTTGGCCTTACTTGTTGTGATTCAGTGAAACATTCTAGAACTAATCATTCTTTGGGCAGTGATTGCAGTTATTACGACAAACAGGGTTCCACCTTCACAATATTAAAAGATGAAATCCTCCATAAAAACTTAAAGGATATTTTAAAGATAATCATATATACAGCCTTTTTAACGAGACTTTTAAAAATAAACTTCTGATTCGGTTCATTTGTAACTATTTGACGTCAACAGTGACATAAAACATCCAAGCAATAATTGGGCGCTTCTAAATTAGATAATAAATGTCTTTTTATCATGATTTCTTTTTTTCTTTTAGGAAAAATATTTGTACAATTCTAGTGTAACTCTTTTTCCCTTATTTTGACATGCTTAATTATTTTATTGGTCGTATCTCATCATCATATTTTCCTGCTTTCCTTTTTTCCCCCCCACTAATTTCTCTTCTTGGTTCTTGATTTCTTTAAAATCTAAAGAAGATACATTTCATCCCGTTTTACATCCCTACACGAGTCGTTCGTGAGGTTCATCGGCTTCTCCCGCAGGACGTCGGAGGCGTTTCTGTTCAATAATTACCTAATCTGACAAAGAGCTGCGACCTCTGACCCCCCCAGCAGCTCTGCAGGATCACGTTTCCGTTAATAATCCCGCAAAATCCGACCTCATCCGGGATTTATCGGCTCTCGTGGTCACAGAGTCTTTACTGTAGGAGGGGAGGTGGTTTACAGATTATTCCAGATTATTTTTCCCTCACAGCCTCCTGCAGAAATTCAAAACCTTCCTCTAGGATCACCACAGTTACCTGCATGTGTTTATAAATATGTACAGAAAATATGCCACCGTGCATGTATCCACCCCCGATCCAGGATCCACAGGCTATAGACTACGCGCAATAACTAAGCCCTCATACTGAGCATGCATGAAGCGACAGTGGAGAGGAAAACTCCCCTTTAACAGGGAGGAGAACCTCCAGCAGAACCAGAACCAGGCTCAGTGTGAACGCTCATCTGCCTCGACCCACTGGGGCTTAGAGAAGACAGAGCAGAGACACAGAAAGCACAGAAGCTCACATTGACCCAGGAGTACTTTCTATGTTAGATGGTAATAGAGGATGATCTGCCTCCCCTGGATGATGTCACAGCTAACAGAACGCCAGACCAGGTGTACCTTCTATGAATAGAAAACATTACATAGAACAAAAAGTTAAAAGCTGAAATAACAACAAATAATGTAAATTGGAGAGCAGTAGGAGAACTCAGCAGACTGAGAGAAATAGACCCTGATGTCCTCCAGCAGTCTAAGCCTATAGCAGCACAACTATAGAGGTAGCTCAGGGTAACATGAGCCACTCTAACTATAAGCTTTGTCAAAAAGGAAAATTTTAAGATTAGTCTTAAAAGTAGACGGGGTGTCTGCCTCACGGACCAAAACTGGGAGTTGGTTCCACAGGAGAGGAGCCTGATAGCTAAAGGATCTGCCTCCCATTCTACTTTTAGAGACTCTAGGAACCACCAGCAGACCTGCAGTCTGAGAACGAAGTGCTCTGTTAGGAACATACGGGGTAATCAGAGCTCTGATATATGATGGAGCTTGATTATTAGGGGCTTTATACGTGAGAAGGAGAATTTTAAATTATATTCTTGATTTAACAGGAAGTGGGGGAAAAAACAAAACACAATTAACATAAATAAAGGATTTAAGACATCGTTAGTCTGAATTAATCTATATAAAGTGTTTCCCTCAATGAACTGAGTAACTGAAGTAATGAACATTTCAACAAGATCCTAATTTATTGAATATCACTGTATATATTTACTTTGATTAATGAACGTTTGATGATTTTTGGCAAATCTGATGAATCTCCATCTAAGTGCAGAACAGAAAGCCAGAAAGTATCGGACTGTGAACCTGAAGCAGCTCTCAGGGCTTCAACAGGTTCACCAAATGTATTCTCACACTCCTGTAAAAGCTCCTGATCTTAAAGTCAGCTCAGAACTGAGACATGTGTGCCGTACACGTAGAAACTAGTCTGTAGGACTGGATCCGTCAAAGAGCTGCAAGCAGCAGTTCTGATCGTTCTGAAACAGGTTTTCCTCTCCAGATTTAAATGCAGAACAACCAGATTCCATCACATCTTCATTCCATACGTCCTGTTCTTTGTGGCGATGCATCCAGTTGCTACACATGCTTGCACTATTCATATCGTCTTCCACAGAACTTTTCTATACATAAATGTGTTTTTTTTTGGTTTGCCACAACATTCCTGACAAATGTCAGATATTTACATTTATAATGTTTCTCTCTTGTCTTCTGTTTTTACTCAGAGCCTTGCAACAAAATGTAGCTAAAATGTTCGCAGTGACTGTGAAGTGTGGGTCCAGACTTTCTCCTCGGCGTTCATTAATGAAAAACCAGGAATTAGCCTGATCCCCGCTGTTGCTTTTAAAGCAAATATAAACCACGCGGAGGTCATTAATCCTGAGAATTATAAAAAAACCCGTCATGATCTGCGGGTGTCGGTGCGTTTGGATCCAGAAGAAGCCCAACCCGACAGATGGTCTCCTCCATCCCAGCGGAGATGTTCTCCTGCAGGAGGTGGAGGCGTCTCCTTCATGGATTATTAATGCTCTGGTCCATAATGGCCCCATATAATCTGAGCGTGCAGGGGGGAGGGGCGCCTCAGTCTGGGTGAAGGGATCGGGTTTCTTCTGGATCTCCAGAGAGAGGATCGGCTTGAAGCAGCAGTGAGAGGAAGCGGTTCACTTTCAGTGACTTAAAGCAGTTTTACCTGCGGTCTGGGGTAAGAACTGGAATCCTCACAGCAGATTTCTGCTCCCAGCTGGAAAGTAGATGTTCCAGACAAAGGAGGGAATGTATGTGACAGAACCTGCCTGGGGTTCTGCACGTTAAAAATGATCTGAACATGAGACCTGTATTAAACAAATCAGAGCGGGACCGAGACTCTAAACATGTCTAACATGCTTACAGTCTGCAGGGCACCATGACGACGGCCATCTGATGAACGGCTCCATCAACAGGTCGGATCATGTTTCACTGAGATAAACAGGAAGTCAGCCAAGGAGAGACACCCCCCCCCCCCTCCCTTAGGATTCCTGCAGGAGCTGAAACCATTCCTCAGAAACAGGATGGAAAAAGGTTCTGCTGTGTTTCAGGGAGCAGACAGAACCGGGTCAAGCTCTGAGATGTTCCTCAGCTCCACCTGAGACCACCTGCATTTTTTTTCCTGCTGCAGAGACGCTGCCTCTCCCTGGAAACTGACTTCATCTCAGCAGGAACTCTCTGGCAGGTTCTGCTGAGGGAGCGTGTGGCCCGGTTCTGGTCAGCGCACCCTGAATCGGAAACAGAACAAACTGATTCTTGAGGTTCTCGCCAACGTGTCTCAGATGGCTGAGGAATCTAAGGAGGAAACTGGGAACAGAAGTGCATGGCTGCGTCCTGCAGACTGATCTGTCAGGTTAAATGCTGGGACTGGCATTTCAGTAGGTTTAAAAACAACTTTTTATCAAATATGCAACCGAAACTGAATGTTACAACAACCGAACATTGTTCAAATCCAAAAAGCTAAACTCACACAAAGTTTCCCCAGAGGGAGATATTTCATGTCTTATTTTCTTTTGTTTTTATAAGCTTATAATAAAAAATAAAGTCAGTGTATCCAGTTATCAGAATCTCTAATAACGCTAATTATAGAGCATTTTACAACATAAATTTGAGGCGACTTAAACGTTTGCCCATATAATGTTCAGTATATGCACTCAGTACAAGGCTGGGGCTCCTTTTGCATCACTTACAGCACCAATGTGGATCAGCCTGTTTGTCTGCTGAGGTGCTCAGGAAGCCTAGGTTGCTTTGACAGCTGCCTTCAGGGGTCCGTTCTTCGTACGTCGCTAACTCAGTTAGCAGGATTTCATTGTTGACGATTTGGCATGATCTTGGATCGTTTGGTTCTTCGAAAGACATCCTGCACTTGTTGTCATAGCAACAAGTGCGCCAGCTTGAGCCTGCTCCAGAGCAGGCTTATTTCATGTAAACAAGATTAGATCACGGCTGTATAAGCGGAGGAGATGGGAAGTCTGCCGTAGCCATGTCCATTTTTACGACAGCAACCTGTTGCGGAAGGTGCAAGAATAATTCGCAGAGTTTTTCGAATTAATCGCGTATTGCGCAATAGACAGGATCCTTTAGCGCAGCGCGACAGTGTAGAGATTTTTCTTGGTGGCTGTTATAAACAGACAAACACATCATTTAACAGTGGCTTTTAAAGAGGAAAAAGTGGTGTTGGAGCCATAAATCTAAAATTTTAAGTTATTTGTATGGTGGTTTGCTTTTTATTTTTATCCTATTCAGTAAGAAGACTTGTTCGGGCCATTTTATTGTGAAGTTTAGTTTACTTTGAAAGGCTTGCTTCCTGTCGAGCCGTATATTGTATTAGAAAAAACTATGGTTGGATTATCTAGGCACGGAGCAATACAGTTTTACCGTGTAAACTGTGGATGACTTGGAAAAGGAAGATTTTCATTTTTTATGGATAAAGATTGTTTTGTTTTTTTTGTTAAAATTCCCAGTTTGCACGCGTCCTTTACTTCCAGTGTCTAAGGAATGACACTGAAATTTGGATCTCTTGACATAACAAGTGCCTTTTTAAAATACAGTATAATAATTAAAGGCTACCATTTTGTAGAATATTCTTGTATTTCACTTTTACTTGTCCCCATGTTCTAGTGGGTCCCGTGGAGGCTCTGACATAAAAGAACAAAGTAAATATGAGATTATTAAAATGTAAAAATTAATACTGTAGAAAGTGATAGAAACATCTATCATGGACAGTATTTACGCATTACTTGTCTGCTGCTTATTGCCAGCCCTCTCTCCTGGCTTTAACAGATTTTTAGGTGTTTTAATTAATGACTCAAATTCGGCATAACCTTCCATTAAAAGCTCTTGTTCTGCTGGGAGAAAAACTATGGGCGTTCTTTGCTGAACAGCCAATAGCAGCGCTGCTGATCAATGTTTCTACTATCGATACATTTCCCCTTTTAAACAAACGCATGAACGCGCAGTTGTCTCAGATAACTCAATCCAGTGATACTAATCGTAAACAACAGGTGTGTTTGAAGAACCCAATTAGCCGGATCATGATTAGCCGGATGAAATCATCTTGGATGTCTCATTTGATCTTGGATGTTTTAAGCAACGTACGAAGAACGGACCCCAGGTCATCTGCATTGTTGGTCATCTTGACGACACTCCATAGGGCCAAAGGATAATTCAATAACAAAATATAAATCAATCGATAGACATGGGGTGCGATAGAGAAAAAAATATTTCAATAGAAGAGCAGTTTTCCCTCCTTTTGCATTCTAGGCCGTCAATTAGGTTAATACTACAGACATTATACTCTCCCAACCAATCAGAAGGGCAGACCCATGAAGCTCCGCCCCCTTTAAAGAGTTCAGAGAGGACAAATTATAATATTTTTCTTTTTTTAAGAACTTAGAGTTTGGTCAAAAGTTGGTTGAATAAAGCTTGAGTTTGAATTCAGTGTTTGTGTGTTCTTTGTCTAAAAATAGGTTGTTAAGCAACTGCATAAAACGGCCAGGGCTGCTTTTAAAATACCCATTTTGAATTTCTTGATAATTATCGATATCGCTCAACATGATTTCCATTTAATCGGTGTGGATCTTCCTCAGACTCTTGAAAAGTGGTGGCTACGGTAATCCCTGTTTCCTTTTTTTTAAGCATGTCCTACAGCAGTTTTTCCTTCCACCCAATTTTCCATTAATATGCTTGGATACCGACCGCACTCCGTGAACAAACGTCTTGTGGAGGCTGTCAATGACTTTCAGCAGGACAGCAGTCAAATTGGCTCCCTTCCTGGGTTCTGGTTGTATTATTTATGTAGAAAATGCTTATCTGTATCTAATAATCTCCAGAGAAGCAGACCTAATCTGCAGTTTCACTTTTTGTAGAAATAAATCACAGACAGAACGAGAGAAGGAAGAGCTTTGGGTTCTGGGTGTCCCGCTGGTTCTGTCTCAGTTCAGCAGATTTTCATTCCCACAATCAAACAGATGCGGGATCCAATAAACTCTTTGACTGCGGATAACCCGGTTCAGTTCTGGTTTACCTGGTGCAGCAGGTCCAACAGAATCACCTGCGCAAAGGTGAGCTGGATCCTGCCCAGGTGTAGAATCAGATCGCTAAACAGCTCACGACCGAACCATCACACTCACCTGAATCTGGATCGGTTCCAAGTTCAGGTCCCACATGGACCCGCGCAGAGTGCACCGCTTCCGGTCAGTAATGGAAGCACAAACCCCGCTTTAAACCCGATAAACACCAGGAACCGGCGTCGGTTCCGTGCAAAGCCCGCTGGAGGCGAACGGATAACGCCCAAATGTGCCGAACTACAACCGGAGTTGTCAGAGAGAGTTGTAGCTACGTCAAGCTGCAGAGGAGAAGACACTGGCCGGAAACTCACTAACCGGGCCTTCACAATAAAAGTCAACAGGTAGTTTCCGTAAACCTGTTGCAGGTCTAAACAACAAGACGTCCAAATGACCCAGAACCTCTCAGAACTTGTGTTTTTTTTTTAGGTTCCATTTCAATCTCAGGTGTTTCCTGCAGGAGCAGCTCTGGGTCCAAAGCAGGTCTGAGACCCCAGAACCGTTTGCAGAGCCTCTGATGTCCCTGCAGGATCCTCATCCTCCGGTTCTCCATAATATGGACCAGCTCCTGATCCTGCAGAAGGAGTTCTGGTTCTGCAGCAGTTCTGGAACGATGGGACGTAAAGATGGCCCCAGATCTTAACTTTTTACTGAACAAATCAAGCCAGAAAACTGATGCGTCTGGGTGTAAACCAGGAATGGGTGACAGCAGAGCAGTGAGAGTAATTAATGACAATAAATAATAAACTTTATTCACGTTTGATAAGACAGATTGGGTATAAACTCCCAGAACATTAAAAATAGACACCCTGTCTACTTCTAAGGTTAGGCTTAAAACTGTCCTTTTTTGATAAAGCTGATGGTTAAAGTGGCTTAGCTTATAGGCTGCTGGAGGACTTCAAGCCCACTTTTCCTCACTCTGCTTAATTCTCCTACTACTCTCCAATTTTGCATTATTTGCTGTTATTTCAGACCTCTCTCTGTTTCGTCTCTTTTTATTAGCTACATACAGCTATATTAGCTACAGCTGACCCGGCATTGTTTAGGGGGGGCCTTGTCTTTCACCCTGTCGCTCTCCTAGACGTAGCTATTGGCTGAGCTTTTTCTGCGACTAACTGTGTTCTTTCATCATTTAGACTTCAAAACTGACTCAGTGTTGATCTGCCAAGCTGTGTTTCTCTCTTACAGATTACGCTTATACTTTTTTCACATAGTCAGTGCTTCTGCGCTCTTTTTGTGTCTCTGTCCTGTCAAACCTCCAGTCGGTCATGGCCGATGGCCGTTCACACTGAGCCTGGTCCTGGTTTCGCTGGAAGTTTCTTCCTTTTAAAGGGATGTTTTCCTAGCATGGCCAGTCCAACTAACTTTTGCCTCTCTTCGACACGCCTGAAGTTAGTCTGGAACTGCTCCCACTGAGGGCTTCTTCTGGGGCGGGGTTCACAGACACAAAGTAAACCAATCAGAGAAACTGCGGACGTGACGTAAAAAAACGGCACAATCAGACTTCCGCTGTCAACATTTTACAATATAATTCAATATGGAGAGCTGTGGTCGAGCGGAGATGACGGTGTGACTACAAATGCTCCATAGCAGCGGCCATCTTAGAGACTTAGATTTAGACTTAGACAAACTTTATTGTCATTTTGTATGCACAGAGTGCGTACAGAACGAAATTTTATTTGCATACAGCTTAAGAATTTCAGTGAATTGCAGTGGATTCCAGAATAAAGTAGCTTTGCAGGATAATAAAGTAACTTAGCAGGATAATAAAATAACTTTGCAGGAAAAATTAAGTAACTTTGCAGGATAATAAAATAACTTTGCAGGATAAATGAAGTAACTTTGCAGGATAATAAAATAACTTTGCAGGATAAATGAAGTAACTTTGCAGGATAATAAAATAACTTTGCAGGATAAATGAAGTAACTTTGCAGGATAATAAAATAACTTTGCAGGATAAATACAGTAACTTGTTTGTTTTGGCTGAGGGATTCTCGGGTGGTGCATGTCACACAACATATAAAGCCCGCCCACGCCTGTGATTGGTCGGTTTCAGGAAAGAGGGCTCTATGGAAGCAGTCCCAGACTCACTTCGCTGTATAGCAAAGCAAAAGCGAAACTGAGTCTGGCTGCCCAGGCTAGAAGTTTTCCTCTCCACTGTCGCTACATGCATACTTGGCTTGAGGGATTGCTGCAAAGTCAACGACACAATGCCGGCAACTGTCCACTGTGGCTTCAGGCTCATTGAGGAGGAGTGAATGCTGCAATTTTCTGGGTCTGAAGCTCTAAAGCTTTTTAACAAATTTACACAATGAACTGAACTTCACTGCATTGCTTCATAACTGGGATTAGTTTTAAGTCTTGAATTGACGACATACTGAATTCACAGCACATGTCGTCTCAAGTGTTTGAGATGTGTTGTGAATTGGTGGTATATAAGTAAACTAAATTTAATTGCCTTGAACTACAAGGAAGATTAAAATCTGATTAGAAAATGTAAATAACTTTTTTTTTCTTCAGATATTTGAACAGAGTTTGCAATGACACTCATTCCCAGATCCAAACCCATTAGAGACCCTCCGTAAAACCTTCCTGAAACCACAAATGAAGCTTCTAAAGTTCAGATCCAAAAACAGCGACTGTTCAGGCTTTTATTTTGTAGCAGACGCCGGAAACGCAAAGACAGCCTCTTATTACAGTAAAATGACTGCAGCCTGAAGCTGCTGCTGTGTCTCAGCTTGTGTGTGTGTGTGTGTGTGTGTGTCCTTGAATTGTTGCCTTTTTTAAATTTTTTTGGGATAATCAAAATTGGGATAATTACTCAAATGAATGTAGGACGTTAGAATGTCCTGATCCTGATAGAAAAATGTATTTGTGCACATATGAATCTTCTTTCTGCTTCTTCTTCCCTGGGACCTGTGTGTCTCTGCCGGGTAACAGAGCCTGTGGGAGCGGGCAGCAGGCCTCAGGGAACCGGGGAGCAGATGGGAGGTTTCAGCGGGAGAACAACAGAAACGATGATGAGATCAACAGGTTTGATCTGATCAGAGACTTCATTACAACACAAACAGGAAGCACATAAGGATTCATAAATATTAAGTATAAAAAGGACATTGATACCACCTGTACTTTTTGCAACACTTACTCAGAATCTGGACAATATTTATAACAAATTTTAACTTTATTTCAAGGATGTTTTATTTGAAATCACAAAATATACAAAATAACTTTCTGACCCTTTCTTTTTATGCAATCTTTTGCTACTGTTGGCCAAGTTTTATATCCACAAATGTAAGACTGTTATGATTAAACCCTCATGTATCTCTTTTTTAAAGAAGGTAACAACTTATTTTTCTATGTTGTCTGCCTCCAATAACAAACAAGCTATTAAAACTTTGTCTTTATGTTCTAAATTTAAAATATTTAGGTAATCTCCATATATGCTGTTATGTACAGCTTTACCTTATT
The DNA here is from genome assembly GCF_011125445.2 of Fundulus heteroclitus. Classification (NCBI taxonomy): domain Eukaryota; kingdom Metazoa; phylum Chordata; class Actinopteri; order Cyprinodontiformes; family Fundulidae; genus Fundulus; species Fundulus heteroclitus. The sequence goes on along the minus strand of NC_046362.1, from coordinate 32,422,384 downwards.
ACTATTACTATTCTTTTTTTATTTATTTTTTGTTCAAACCCATGGTGACTGTTCAATGTTCACTGTACTTCTTGATTTATGCTATTTCTCGTTGTATGTTATAAAGAATATTCTAATAAAGTTATATTTAACGCTTCACAAATAACACGGTTTAGTTTGTCATCAGTTCTGGGCCGTGGGCAGGATAGCCCGCATATTACAGTAAACATGTGTAGAAGGTTTTCAGCTTTCGGTTTTTCCTCTCTATCTGTTTTATGTGCTATATCAGTGTCCACCTTAATATTCTGTACATGTACGTCTGCTGGAGCAACTGAAACTGTTTTGATCTCTCTGGGGCAGTTTAAGCATATTTGATAAAAAAAAAAAAAAAAATAAATAAATAAATAAATAAATAAATAAATATATATATATATATATATATATATATATATATATATATATATATATATATATATATATATATATATATATATATATATATATATATATGTGTGTGTGTGTGTGTGTGTGTGTGTGTGAGACGAGACTTATATAACTTTTCATATATATATATATAATTTCAAGCAGGTGTTGTGCGCAATTCTGTTCCCCTGTGAAAATCTGTTCCCCCTGTCTCGGGAGCGCGCTTTGCAGCCGTTTTCACGGCGCTTCTAATTGATTTCTCGGTAAAACAACTCCTATAATCATTTCAAGGTTGTAACATTCAGTTTAAGCGGCAGCTGATTACAAAACTGTAAAATAAAAATAAATAAACGAGGTCTTCTTACGCTGTTTTGTGTTATAATCGGTCTTTTTCCAACTTTTGTCACTTTACCCTGACAAATAAAAGTAAGCCACCAAACACAGTATTCCAGCACGTAGTGTGTATTTATGATTTTACATTGCTGAAAAATGAGGATGGCTGATAGCAGGACACAAAAAATATGGCTGTTTCTCAGTTCTCGTGAATTGAGAAACAGCCTAAGACTTCCTGAAAAGACGACAGTGCAGACTTCCCAGTAAATCCTGTTGTAATGTACAATATGACAGTTTACTGGATTAAAGAAAGTTCTAGTATGCTACATGCTATCACACATAATTTTTGAGAATTTGGAAACATTTGCTCTTTATTTCCCAAAGTTTTCGGGGGAGGAGAGGAGATAATGGATATTTCAGATGTCTGAAAGACCCCGTTTATTTATTTTTATTTTACAATTTTGTAAACAGCTGCCGATAAGACTAAATGTTACAACCTTGAAGTGATTATAGGAGTTGTTCTACTGAGAAATCAATTACAAGCGCCGTGAAAACGGCTGCAAAGCGCGCTCCCGACACAGGGGGAACATAATTGCGCACAACACCTGTTCTTGTGTTTTTACTCTGCCTTTTAGATGCTAAGATAGTGATTTAGGATTACTGTGTAGTTATTAGACGCCTCTCTTGTAAATGAGACCACCTGTCAATGAAAAGGATTACCTGTTTAAATGAATATCAATTTGTTTTGATTTTTGTTTAATTTTTTTTTTGGAGAGAAGTATTTTTAAAGGTATTTTGAACATAAACGTTAGGATTCTAAATAGGTTTTGGCAGGCCGTCTTGTCGCAGCAGACATGGCAGAGACGACAGAGGATCCCTTACCCAGGACAGACTGCTATGGATGGGCTGTGCAGAACAAGCTGCAGGCTTTTACCCTTCTAGGGGTCCTCATAGGTAATTCTTTTTATATATATATATATATATTTGCGGCTGAACAGTGTTGTTGCTATAGGTGAAAATGAGGCTAACGGTTAAACACATTAAGTTTAAACTAAATAAGCTGAATTTATTACAATTTAATATGTTGATGAAGTGTCGACCAAGTTTTAATATTCTCTGTAATGTCACTTCTAACGTTGATAAAATGTAAAAGTTTCAGTAAACAGCTGTTAAGTCAGTTACAGCTAAACGTTAAGTGTCAACTAACGGCTGATAAAATGTAGCCTAGCTTGTTTAAAAACTGCAACCCTTAAACTCTTAAAACCACATTATTCTGCGCTAATATCGGGATATTTCTAATCCAGTTTGTGATTTGTGAAAGTTTCCGCTGATAATAAAATGCTGTCATTCTTTTATTTTCAATTATAACGTCAGCGTATGTGTTGTTATGTCAGTTACAGCAGAAATGTTAATTAAATCAAACGTACCCTAGATTTTAATATCAGCTTGTTGCTAGACGTTAATAAAAAAATGCAGCCTACATTTTAATAATAACAGTAAGGTCAGTTACTGTCAGCGGTTAATAACATGTAGGATAACATTTTAATATTTTCTCTACTGCCAGATGCTGCTAAATGTTAATTAAGAAATATGTATCGTTAGATAGCCTAACATTTTATATCAGTTATAACAGCAGAGAAATGTAACCTGTGATTTAATAACAACGATATTGTTGGTTACTTTTAGCGGTTAACAACGAAATGTATGTTTTCATATTTTCTGTAACGTCAGATACGTATCCACCGTATTTTCAACAGAAATACGGACACTTTTTTTTAATATCAACTTTATTGATCAGAACATTAATTATATGTTCAAGTAGGAATCTCCACTTTGCATTTTTACAAAAAAGAGAAAATAATATAGTTACATACAGGAGATCAGCTTAACTTGTGCAAGGCAAAGGAAAATAAATTAATTAATTAATTAACAGGCATTTACATTAAAGCCAATGGAAGCATACAAAACCAATCTCCAAAAGTATAAATACATATAACGTATGTAGGTTTTAAAATCAACAATTAACAGAGACAGACCAATTTCAGCAACGAGACAATTCTTGGGTCATGTTAAATTTAGCATTTTGTCGAGTCAAAGCCCAAGGAATTGTGACATGTCACTACACATTTTTTGTATATGTCCATATTCGTCGGCTAACAAAGATAAAGATGAATAGAAGATTTTGAGTTTGTTTTTGAAACCTATTAATGAAGGTTTTTGATTTTTCCATTTACATACATGTATATGCATGATATCTTCCCATACTCATGACAATATTGACCATGTCAGATATATCCTTCGCAATGTCATTTATGTATTTTAATATTTGATTTATATCAAAAGGTGTTATATTTTCTATTTTGGTACTCAATCAAATATGCAGGTTCTGCCAAAAATGACCTGTGACTCTACACGAATAGAAGAGATGTTCAATAGTTTCAGGTTCTTTAAGTCAAAAAACGCAGGCATCAACCTGAAATCCAAATCTTTTCTTAAGAGTTTCTGGAAATACAGACACAGTGAGTTGACGTTTTTTGTGTGAGACTTCCGGTCGGTCACTTCCTGTCACTGGTTAGCTAGCTGAAAAGCGGCTAATGCAACCAGACTTTGTACCAAATTATTCGTCATTGTGACTTGGAGGAAGACTGGAATCGTTTGTACGATTAGAGGTTGTCATAACAACAGGTGTAAAAGAAAGGTTTACGTGGAGCAGGAGTGTTTTAATCATCGACCGCGTACAAGAGCTTAACTTAAATCCTTAAATCCTTCACCCCTAGCCGAAGAATGAGGAATCCCTTGGCCTGTGGATACTAGCTTTAAATTTGAGGAAACCACCGAATCGACCGTATGGAGCATGGATAAAAGTGGAAGAAATTATTATAGTGTACAGAAATGTATTAATGCCAAGGGTGTGATTAGAAAGAATCGATGAGAGGAGACTATTTTTACAAGACTAAGATTTGATCATACTGGGTTTAATAAAACATTATTTTTATTAAAGAAAAGTGAAATAGATGAATGTATAGAATGTAAAGTAATAGAAAATGTAGAACATGTTGTATTATATTGTAGGAAATATGATGAAGGAAGGAGAAGATTGAAACAAAAGACAAGACAAATAGGAAGGGAATGGAATTTGAAAGGTTTAATAGAAACAACAGGAGAGGGGATAAAGGAAATACAGAAAGCTGTTATAAAATATCTTAAGAATATAGGATATACCATAATATTTTAAACTTTGTACGTATATATGTATATATATATATATATATATATATATGTGTATATATATATATACGTCAATAACGCTTCACAAATATATGTATGTATGTATGTATGTATGTATGTATGTATATATATATATATATATATATATATATATATATATATATATATATATATATATATATATATATATATATATATATATATATATATATATATATATATATATATATATATAATTAAGTAATCATCACATTGATATGGCTCATGCTACATACTCCAGTGGCTGTATGCACCCAAAAGTCAAGGTTGCAATCTGCCATTAAACAAAAAGAAGAAGAAGAAGAATCGACCGTATGTTTGTTCTTTTAATTTCGTGGACAAAAGACTGACAGAAGGTAAAATAAGGATTAATATTGGTGACTCGTTTTTATTCTTCACTCGTCATCTTGAATTCAGCTGCGCTACGTCCTCGTCTCTCTTGAGTTTGGGAGAAGCTGTCTGTTTTGTTGTGTGTTGTTCCAAATTGAAATGTTAGGTGTCATTATTACTTATTTCTCCTTTAATGTAAAGTTCAGGCAATTAAAAATGAAGTTAGTATATTGTTGCACGGTTTATTGATTTAAGTAACTCTGTTCACTAAGTCAAACAAATGTTATTAATTACACAAATTTCAAACCTTTATATTTGTTAATTATGATTATTTTCTGCCTACAGCTAATGAAAACAACATTAAAAATTAGAATATTGCACCAGGCCAATTAAAATAAAAATTTTCAACACAGGTATGTAGGCTGAATTAAAAATATGTTTAAAACCCACTGAAGCTTGCTATTTCCAAAAGGTACTTGGTTATTGAATATATCTGGATTCTCTGTAGAGGATAACGTCAATGTAAAAGGGCGGTTGTCCTACTATTCTACTATTACTGCGAACCTTGTTTTATTTGCTAATAATTTCCACTTGTTATACTTTTACAGCATTAGGGTAAAATGTTTCCTAAAGATAAAAACTGAAAATCCTAAATAAAGACTCTGAGGCGCTCCCAGTGATTTCTCACTGCTGTTTCAGATGCTGTTTTAGATCTTCATGTCTTGTAAGTTTCCACTAATATTTATGTTTTTTGTTTTTAATGCATATCTGCTGTGTTGGTTCCTTTCTGCCTTGTAGGGTTAGGAGTTGGTCTAATATTGAAGTTCACTCTACATCTGACCGAAGCCCAAGAGGAAAACCTGACCATCCCCGGGGATCTGCTTCTAAGCATGCTTCAGATGTTTACAGTCCCTCTCATTGTGACTAGCGTCATTGCAGGCAAGCAGAATATGAAAACTTGATCCGTTTACCTATATTATAGTTATAGAAATAGATTTAAATGGCTCGTAATTACCTTTTTTGTGGATATTTAGCTAAAATGTTGCTTAATTATTCCTGTATATACCTCTTTAAAAACTAGTTGATGTTAGACTCTTCTGATATTCCTAAAATGTATTTCTTATGCCTTTAAAAGTGATAGAAAATGACCACTTTAGACATGTAGGCTTTTGTTAGGAAACAGTTTATGTTTATATCACTGCTCAGGGACCAGATTAACTTTCCTGATCTTCTGGTTTGGTTGTTTTCTCAGGCGTTACTGGATTGAGCGTCAAAATGTCCAAGAACATAGCTATGTACACAGGACTGTACATCCTTACAACCACCTTTCTGAGTGTGATTACTGGTAACTTAGTCATGGCTAGCAGTTTCTTTTAAGAGATTTCTGAGGACACCAATACTCTGTATTTATGCGTTATTGCTTTTGATATCCTGCCCGGGACGCTGTGTTGCAGGAGTGATTCTGGTGCTCGCTTTCCAACCTGGTGCGGCAGATATCACATTTACTGAGGAGGAGGACAAGGACAAACCGCCCTTTTCCATTGACGTTATCCTCATGGATCTTTTGAGGTGAGGGGAAATGTTTTTCTGACAGAACTCACCTGTTTCTGCTTATTCAGGTTATAATTTCCCTCCTTAGAGAACTCATAAATACAGGCCCAGTAACTCCTTAATATTATATTTTGAATACAGTGCCAACATCCCTCCATTCCCCCAGCCATCCATTTTCTGACATGTCTAACTCTTGTGGGGTCACTTTGTGGTGCTGCTGCCAGTCTATGGCAGTACAGTGCCAACAAATAAGAGAAATTAAAATCATGAAAAAACATTCAACTAATTGTGTGTCAACAATGGTGCATGTACTTCCGCGCAAGATAAGTGTTTTACCTATCAACGAGGAAAATTAAGAAAGACAATAGATTTTAATTGGGATTAAATGAGAAAATAAAGTACAATGAATGTAATGCAAAAATGGGCAGTGTAATACAGAACCAGGACTCATCCTATAAAGTGCTCTTAGATTAAAACTTATTTTTTGTCCTGCTTTGTTTGATGAAACCCCCCTAGAAACATCATAAATGTCTAACTTTCCTGAGGAAACTGAACAAAGTGATCATGACAAGTTTTGTTTTCCTGAGGAAGATTTACGAGGAGGAGCTCATTAAAAGAAAGATCCTCAAAGTCTGCAGAACTTCTGCAAATTATTTTAGATAAAGAGACTTTAACGCTGCTGTTCAGAGTAAATATGTTTGAATTACGGCAGATCTTACAGACTGAACGTGGGATCAACTCTCATATCTTTTCTTGCTTTTGCATTTTTCATGTTTTAATTTGTTCAAAGAGGTTTACTGTTTTAGTTTGTTACGAATTATGAGATAACAAGCCGTTACCAGGGAAAGGAAGGACGTCTGGCACGCATAAACACATGGACAGTTATCTTCCCTGAAGCCGAGCTCTCAGTCTAATGGTGACGTGGGGTAATTGACCAATCCTGAGCCGGCTCTGCTCATATAAGCTGCCGTGGCCGAGGGCTGGACACTCTCTGGCGTCCGTAAATCTACCCGTCTCGCATTGTTGTGTATGAGAGTCCAGTGCTGAAGCTGTAAACGTCCCACTGCCTTTTAGATTAAATATGTTGAAACATAGTTTCTATTTCAAGAGTCTTTTTATTACTACAAAAGTCTACAAACTGAGAACGCCACATTATTCAGGCAAAGAAGCTAGGGAGACCGCAACTGGAGGCGGTCAATTATTAACAGAATCTGCCTGTCAAATGATGCTCTGTTATTATGCTAAGTTTTTTTTCAGCATTTCCATTCATCAACCTGTGACTTTGTTAAAGTATCACCTGTAGCTTAGGTACATTTTTTTACTACATGATTGCATATTGGGCTCACGGAGGAGAGACTGCAGAGATTGCTTATATGTAATATCATGCTTCAAACGTTTTAATTTGAAATGTCATTTTTATGATTACTATAACTATGATTTTACTCTGACTGGCCTGCCGCATGTGCACAAAATAAAGGGGAGTACCAGCACCTATTTTTATCACCAATTTACCACTGTGAAGGTCTTTATAATATCTGACCTTGGTGAGTTCCATCCATCTTTGTTTACGATGATGTATGAAACTCTAGTGAAATCTAATGTTCTCATGTTTTGTGTCTTTGCTTGGCAAGCTCAGTTTCTGAGGGACTTTGCTTTTACTCCCATAGGAACACGATTCCCCATAGCTTCATTCAGGCTTGCTACCAGCAGGTACGTTTTAATTCAGGTCCACAGCTCCGACTTCCCATGTTATGTTTAGAAAGTGAACTTTTTGTATTTTTCTCCTCCCAGTACAAGACTGAGATAGTTCTGGTCCAGTTAGCAGAAGATGACCCGTCCTATGATCCAGCAACAGTGAGTATTTTCTTCTGGTCTTTGCTCTTGATATACAGCACCTTCTAAAAAAAGGTTCATGGCCGTTGAGCTTTGTCACACATTTACAAATTACAACCACAAACCTCAACGTTTTTTGTTTGGATTTTAAGTGATCGACCAACAAAAAAACAGCCCTTAATTGTGAAGAGAAAGGAAAAGACCAATCTGCCTAACAATTCTCACTTTTGGATAAGTCAACCTTTGTTAGAGTGTGGGAGGAAGCCAGAGTACCCGGTAAGAGCCCTGACATGCACAGGGAGAACAGGCACAGTCCATGCAGGAAGACCCCATGTTGGGATTCAAACCAAGGATGTTTCTCTGCAAGGCAGATACACCCCCCCCACCCGAGTTGGCTCTTTGTAAAACAACCTTTTACTGAAGTTACAGCTGCGGCTCATTTTGAGCAGCTTTGCACACCTGGAACGTGATTTTTCTTTTTCGCCCATTCTTAAAAATTGCTCAGCATCAATCAGATTAAATGGTGAGTCTCTCTGGACATCTATTGTAACATGTAGTCCTGGATTTGACTAGGCCGTTCTAACACATCTTTGATCTGAACCTTTCCACTGGAGCCCAGCCTCTAACGGTTTTCATCCCAGACTTTCCTGGATTTAACTCCTTCCACCTTCCCATCAACTCTGACCCTGTCCCTGCTGAAGAAAAGCTAATTCTCACGCATGTGTATATTTGGATGAACAGGACTTTGTCGAAGGGGTTACAGAGTAAAGGTTACCGAAATTATAAAACACAGAATTGTTTAGATTTTTGTATGTAAGATTTGAGTTTTTTTTTAAACCACAAATGATTTTCTTTTCTCTTCACAATTATTCACTGCTTTGTGTTGGTCTTTCACAAAATAAATGGTGGTAAAATACAGTCATATTCAATAAATGAGTAACTTTTATATAGATTAACACAGACTGATGATATTTTGACTCCTTTATTTCTGTTAATTATGATCCCCCCCCCCATCAACTAATAAAAACACAGCATTTATGATGAAAATATTGCATCAAACCAATAAAACTAAGGAAAATGTTTCATGCAGAAATGGGGGCTTAATGAAAGTATGTTTAATACCGTTTTAAAGGTTATTGTAAGAGATTATGAGATTACAGAGACTGGACTGCAAAGTTGGTTGCCATGGAAACTACAGCTAAACGGACTCTGAAGGCACAGAGTCTGACATACTTGGATTGGACAGAATGACTGTTTATGGGAAAATGTGTCAGGAAGGACACGTCTGCATTACAGCATGATCTTCTCCACCAATGTGATGAAGGCAACGCTGATTTACTGTTACACGCCCCTGAATGGGTGGACACAATCTGTCCTATTTAATGTCTGTGTGAGAGAACACACAGGTTGTATTGTGTTGTTATGAGAACCCAGTACTGAAGCTGTAAACATCCCTCTGCCTTTTAGATTAAATATGGTAAAATATAGTTATGATTTGAAGAGTCTTTCTATTACTACAGAAGTCTACAATAGAAACGACACATTATCAGATAAAAGAACCTGTGGTGACCGCAAACAGGTCCGTTATTTAACATTGTTTTTTTTTCAAAAGGCAATTTTAAGCTGACAAACAAGCCTCTAAGAAATGCCTATTCTAGCTTATTGAATACATTAATACGTGAAATACATTAAAGTTTATGGGTATTTGTGTTTCTTGGTGTAGAACGGCACTCACATGCAACTGCTCGGCCACTACGTTAGTGGAGCCAACATGCTGGGACTGATCCTTTGGTCTTTCATCTTTGGCATGATGATATCGAGGATGGGAGACCGTGCAGAGATCGCCGTGGAGGCCATCAGAAGCCTGAACGAGGCCATAAGAATCATAGTCACCTGGATACTGTGGTACGATCAAACAATGCAACATTTCACTCTTTTACCGCATTATGCTCTTTATTAGTGTAGGTCAAACATACAGGCGAGTCACCAGTGACATGTGGTTTCAGTTCTTCTATTTACTTAGGATAGCTGTTTTCTTAACAGTCGTTTTTTTTTTTTTTTTTAGATAAGTTCGGACACCCTTCTTTTATTTAACCTTACTTTTGTTTTGTTTTTTTGTTTTTTGCATGATTTTTGTTTTAGGTACTTGCCCGTTGGAGTTCTGTTCCTGATCGCTGGCCACGTGGTTTCAGTTCAGGACTGGGAATCCGTGTTTAAACTCGGGAAGTTGGCTGGGGTGGTTTGTCTTGGGTAAGTCCACCGGCGCAGGATTTTCCTGTCAAGTTTTTTTCTTATTTTTTTTCAATAGATTCCAATCTTTGCATGGAAAATGACGTACGTAGGCTGATGATGGGTGATTCTTGCTGTTTTGTTTCTTCCTTTCTTCATTTCATGGCAGTAGTGCGAACATTTTATTTTATTAACTTTGAGCAATTTTACAATCATGTTTGCCTTAAAACATGATATTGGGGGGGGGGGGGGGGGGCAGCGGGGCAACCAGAATGGAGGATTGCCTGGCTTTGATAACGGTCAAAGATCCAATTAGGAAAACGACCCACTTCACCATCAACAGTACCCCTTTAAAACAAAGTACTATATGATTTCTTAACTGTACCCTTTTTCCCTTTAGGAGGGGATAAATAAAAAAATTCTCTTACCCGAGACCATTGATAAATAAATTTCACCAACTTGTTGTGTGGTCATTAATAAATGTATGAAGTCACATTTACTGCACAAAAAAATAGGAAAGCATAACTTAACATTCTTTAAATGTGTCTCTGCTTTAAGCTGTGGAGAGCCAACATGCACAAAGTTCCACTCAGTCAAGTTTATTACTCACAAGACCTCAAAGCGGGAGGAGGGGAATTCATTTTTCCATCTTCAGTCCAAACTTCTACTATATATTCCAAGTCAAGCTTATATTTCACACAAAGTTCTACTGTTTCATTCTCCCCACAGTAGTCACAACTCCCTGTATCATACTTTTGTATTTTAAAAAGTATAATAAAGTATAGTTATGCTCAAATCTTTCCAGGTTCCTACTTGTTTAATCCTATAAAAACATCTTCCTGTTCTTCCACATCTCATCATTTCTGCAATTCTATCCTCAGTTTTTGATTGACACTTTGTTTATTCTCTAATTTACATTTATGCACTTTAAAGTTCTTCCTCTATCGGGTTGGATTGCAGCCATTTGTGTTACATAGCGCCAACCAAGTGTGCAGGAGTGACACATGTCAATCATCGGGGGGGAGGGGGAGGGGGGGTCCATTGCAATTCCTCCCCTCCTCCAGTTTATGCTGCTATAGGCTTAGGCTACTGGAGGACATCAGGGCCTATTTTTCTCACTCTGCTGAGTTCTCCTACTGTTCTCCAATTTGCTTGTTTGTTTTAACTTTTAACTTTTTATTCTCTGTCGTGTTTCCCTTCATAGAAGGTACACCTGGTCTGGCGTTCTGTTAGCTGTGACATCATCCAGGGGAGGCAGATCATCCTCTATTACCATATAACATAGAAAGTACTCCTGGGTCAATGTGAGCTTCTGTGCTTTCTGTGTCTCTGCTCTGTCTTCTCTAAGCCCCAGTGGGTGGAGGCAGATGAGCGTTCACACTGAGCCTGGTTCTGGTTCTGCTGGAGGTTCTCCTCCCTGTTAAAGGGGAGTTTTCCTCTCCACTGTCGCTTCATGCATGCTCAGTATGAGGGATTGCTGCAAAGCCATCAACAATGCAGACGACTGTCCACTGTGGCTCTACGCTCTTTCAGGAGGAGTGAATGCTGCTTGGAGAGATTTAATGCAACCTGCTGGGTTTCCTTAGAGAGGAAACTTTCTGACCAATCTGATCCAATCTGTATAGAAAGTGCCCTGAGATGACATGTATCCTGAATTACTGCTGTATAAATAAAATTAAATTGAATTCGCTCTTAGAAGCATGAGGAGCTTCTCAACATATTGATGTGATGTCAGGATGCTTCACTGTTGGCGTTACAAAGAACGCGTAGTGTTCACCTTTTCCTTTGGGTCAGCCTAGTGTCAGCGTGTCGTTGCATGTGCCCAAGCTTTAACCTAAGTACTGATGTCTACGTGACAATTTGAATTTAGGAAAATTCAACTCAACTTAAGTAAACTCCCAAATGAGATTATTGAAATAAAAGTATATTTTTAAAAATAATTTGAGTAATTTGTTTTTATGAAACAGAAGGTAAGAAGATTATTAAAAAATGGAGATTTTATTTATAAGCTGTATCGCTCAGCCCTAATAGCATGTAGTATTAACGTGACAAAATGTGCGAAAGATCACGCTCGTCTTTAATACTGAGCATGATTTTGTCTCTTTCAGGCTCTTCTTGCACTCCTTTATCGTTCTTCCCCTGTTTTATTTCCTGTTTTCCAAACGGAATCCCTTCATAGTCTTCAAGATGGTGTCAAAAGCCTTGGTGACCGCACTTCTCATCGCATCCAGGTAAGATGTTCAGTTTGTTCATGGACAAAGTGCGAGACTTTTCTGGATTCCTCCTCCGAATGGCAGGGTGTGTTTTGTGCCAAAGCTCCGCCTCTCTGCCCGTGACCTTTCAATGCTGTGAAGAGAAAATGAAGGTGGACCAAAGAATCAGCCGCTTCATGCTGCCCATCGCCACCAGCATCAACATGAACGGAACCGCCCTCTACGAAGTGGTCGCCGCCATTTTCATTGCCCAGCTCAATGACATCGATCTGGAGATCGGTCAGATCCTCGCCATTGGGTGAGCAGCTTCCTATATGTCCCAGTGATTGAGAAAAGACGCGTGCTGGGATTGTTAAGAGGAAAGCTATTAAACGGTTGTGTGTTGTTGTTGAGGAAGAAATGCTCATGGAAGCTGTGCTTGATTTGCAGAGTGACTGCTTCCATTTCCAGCATTGGAGCTGCGGGGATCCCAGCAACAGGAGCAGTGACCACTCTGCTGATTTTGACAGCGGTGGGACTGCCGGCGCATGACGCCTCCCTCCTGGTGGTGATGGAGATGCTCCTGTAGGTTTAACTTGCTGGTCACTGCTTGCATTTAAAGGGTATTTTAACAATTAGACTATGTCGTTACTCTGGATGGAATTACACTGGTCTGCAATCAGAAAGCTTTGAGTTATTTTTGACCAGGAAATGTTTGTTTTTTTAACTCGGCTATAAAACGGGTGTTTTGGACCACCTGGTTTTTATCTGCACAAAGTAATCAGTTTCTGGGGAGACCCTGTGTAACATTGATTGGAGAAAACTTCCCTTCAAGACTGATGTCGTCCAAGGAGATCCTGAAATTCAGTATACCTGTGAGGGTTTTACATAGACCAGCCAAAGAGACGTTGATGAAATTTCAAAAATATATTCTTAATTTATTACAAAAATCCAAAAAATATTCAAAAATGATAAATTGGGGCCCAAAAACTGAGGTCAACATAACAAACTACAACTCAGGTAGTAACACAAAGAACTCAAGCACAAAACTGACCTAACAAACGAAACATGAGGGGGAACTTAAATAGTGGCTGATCAGACCACTGCTAATTCACACACAGGGGGTAGTTAAACACACGAACTTAAATACTGGTCAGCACATAACTAAATCTTTAAATTGGATAAATATTACTATTGAACTAAGTTACCAAAAAGATACATTAAAGAAATGGTAAAATTAAATAAACTAAAGGCAAAATTTCCCCTTCCCCTGGCAAATGGAACGACATACATATTTATTTCTAATCGGGCACTTAAAATACAACATAGCAGCTGACTGAAGTGCTTTACAAATATGAAAACACAGAACAACAATGAAACAGTAGGACAAATATGTGAAAATAGAAATTAAAACATCGCAAATGCAAGGAAAAAGTGCAATGTTAAGACATGTTAAGTCACTCGGGGTGAAAGCCACAGAGAAAAAACAAAGAGCTTGGCTGACCTTCAGCGAAGCTCATTCCACAATTTAGGAGCCAGAGCTGTAAAGGCTCTGGCTCCTCAGGATTTATAAAAATGTATTCAGCACAGCTAAAAGCATCTGGTCGGATGATCTAAGAGCACATGGTGACATGTAAAGGTGCAACAATTCAGACGAATAAGAAAGGCTAAGAACATTCAAAGACCTAAAAACAAAACAAAAGAACTTTAAAATGGATTCAAAACTGAATAGGAAGCCAAAACCGGAGTTATGTGCTCTCGTCCACCCGTTCCAGTTAAAAACCGTGCAACAGCGTTTTGCATCGGCTGTATCCGTAAGAAGGAGGCCTGACTTACTCCGATGGAAAGAGATCAGAAGTCGTTCAGACGTGAAGTAATAAAAGCGTCTCTAAGTGAGGCCTAAAAAGGAAAGGTTTGATTTCCGACAGGCGCTTCAGCTGAAGAAGGACCACTTAAGCACGCGGCTGACATGACCATCAAATTTCAGGCAGGGGTCCGTCTTCACCCCCAAGTTTGTAATGTCGGGTTTTCCGTATGGGGCCACAGCAGTGCAATCAAAGGTGGGGATATTACCAGAACCACCAGATTTACTTATTATAACCTCTGTTGTTTTATTTTTATAGATATATATCTATGTAGATAGATACATATATCTATCTATCTATATATATAAAAAATGAAAGAAATTAAGTGTAAATAGAGACTGAGTGGAGCCATTATGTTTCACAGGGAAGTAGACATGACAAACATCCGCATATAAATGAAACTGCACACCATGCTTTCTAAAAACAGAACCTGATGGCAGAAGATAAATTGAGAACAGCAGAGGACCAAGAATTGAACCCTGGGGTTCATCACTCTAAAACGTCTGTCAGAAAGGTGGGACCTAAACCACTCAACAGCTGAACCCGTGATGCCGACCCACTGCTCTAATCTAGAGATTAGAATGTCGTGGTCGACTGTGTGGAAAGCAGATGTTAAATCCAAACGCACAAGTAAAAGAGTTTCCAGAATCCAGTGCTAAAAATATATCTTTAAAAAAAACCTAAAAGCGCAGATTCAGTGCTGTGGTAGGTTTGGAATCCAGATCCAAAAAGGCCTTCGGCTGGAAATAAACATTTCTAAAATTTATGAAATTAAAGATAGCTTGGAGATCACCCTAAAGTTTGACAAAGACAGATCAAGGACAGATTTTTCAACAATGGTTGCACCACAGCATGTCTAAAATCCTTAAAGGTACATATTCACGTTATTTGACATTTTGAAGTAATTCTAGTTACATACCACGTTTTTCTGAAAGATCACCGTGTCCTGCTGGCGTAGTATTTATTTTGTCTTTTAAGCTTTGTTGGTAAATCTAGCCTTTTCTGTGAATATTTATCGTTACAGCATCATGTGACCGGGGTTACGTCACTTGTGTTACGGACGGGCTGGGAGGTCATAAACAATCCACTTATCAGGGAAATAGCATTCTAATGCCTTTAATTTGCATTCATTCCAATGAAAAGATTTTAGCCATTGCCTTTTATTTATGTCATTGCCTTGTTTACGTTTGGTAGGAGATGTCATCACAGCTCAGTCGGCTCGGTCGGGACTCATTTAGCAGCTGCCTCAGTGGCGACCATCTGGTTTTCTAGTAGTTCTGTGGTGCTGCTGGTAGATGGCGCCACGTCTGTATAATGAATTGTAAAGGAAGAACCCAAATGTTAGCCGGACACAGAGCTGATGCTTAAAAAGGGGTTTATTTTTAAAAAATCCAGGAGGCAAAAAGAACTGGCTTCAGGCAAGCAATAGAACAAACTCCAAAAACTGGCGAGCAGAAAACTGAACGGGCAAAACTGGCAGGCAGGCTAAACTAAAACAGACAAGGGTGAAGTGCTCTTACCGAGAAGATTACAGGTGAGGATAACACAAGACGTCCTGGCAACAAACAGAAAACTAAAGCGGGCTTAAATAGGCGAACGGAACAGGAGAGCAGGGCGGGACTAATTAACCAAAACAGGTGGAGATGATAAAAGGAGCATACAGACTAATAGACAATAAACCTAAGGTAGAAAACAAGACAAAGACTAAACTGACACGAGCTGAAATAAAAACTAATAAAGACTAAAACAGGCTAAGCATAAATTCAATACAAAACAAGAAAACAGAAATAAATCGTAAGACAGAAAAGTGGCTAAACTGAAAAAATAACCAGAACCACAACAGAACGTTACAGTCTGTTTATGTCGCCTCATCGCGCCCATTGCTGGGTTTCTGTTTAGGCTCAAAAAGGAGGATGCCTGGAGTATATAGCCTTATTTTATCACGATCAGCTGGGTTTTGGTCTTTTTGGTGTAGGCTTATAACATATAGGAACAACATCAAGGGGGGAACCAGGTGATTTGATACGGGTAAACAGTTTCTCTAGATGGGAGCAGGAAATATGCTCCAAATACTCAAATGCAGCATGTTTGTTCTGTCTCATGTTTCCCTCAGCGACCCGCTTCCAACACGGGGGTGAATGTGCTGGGAGACTGCTT
This sequence comes from Fundulus heteroclitus, assembly GCF_011125445.2. Classification (NCBI taxonomy): domain Eukaryota; kingdom Metazoa; phylum Chordata; class Actinopteri; order Cyprinodontiformes; family Fundulidae; genus Fundulus; species Fundulus heteroclitus. The sequence goes on along the minus strand of NC_046362.1, from coordinate 32,406,225 downwards.
TGGTGTGGGTCTGATCAACTTTCTCTCAACGAAGGAGCTCCAAAATCAGGACCTGATACTGCACAGGTAAACCTTTGAATGACTTGATTTTGATTATGTGTTTCTTTGCACAGACACAATATTGCCGAAAGTGTTCACTCCACCATCCAAATCATCAGATTCAGATGTTTCAGCCCCTCCATGGTATCCGGTGATATCCAGCTTCCACAAACATGTCCGAAAGAACAGCTCGCTCTCAGGAGCTCAGTAAATGTGAGCGGGAGTGGAAGCGATTCAGTGACGAAGTGCTTAGGCCATGTAAAGTCACAGAGGATGCAGAGGCACGTAATGAACTGAGGTCCTTGATGGACAGGCGGCTGCATCCAAGCCTTGCATCCCAGGAATAACTCAAAGCACCAGCGCCCGTATTCACAAAGACTCTCAGAGCTTCTATCTTAGCCTAAAAACTCCTGCAGGAGTTTTAGCTTCATTCATATCGCTGCTGAGAGCGACTCTGAGTGAGGAGACGACAGAAACCTTTATCTTAGTTGCTGGGTGGGACGCTGTCTTTTAAGAGCTGGGATTGGTCGATGGTACAAGGAAGAAAAAAACCCGACACAAACGCGCTTCTATCAAAGGAAAGAAATCAACCCGATTAGACTGGAGATTAAACTTTAGCAAAATTAATTTATTGTTACACTACATCACAATGTGTTGTTATGCACATCCTTATTTTTGATTTGCTTATAATGTTTTCTCCACATTTTACGACTTCATTAATTGACAGTAATGCACACTCACCCGTCAGCATTTTTACTGGGATCGCCTGCTTGTATAAAGCGTCATCTTTAGCAAAATGAACCAAAAGGATAAAAGTTGCAGATAATCGCCCACTAACTTAGTAAACCCTTTATAGTGACTTTTCAGCTGTGAATGAACATGATCCCGACTGGCCGAGTGATAACGCAGACGGCCCCTAACACGGACAGACCTCGCCTCTCTGCGCCGCCGACCAGTCCGAGCAGAATTAGACTTGGATCGTAATTGATGAATTTTACTGCACAGATGAAATCTGGAGGGTGTACTTTCTCGCCTCAAATCAACTTTAAAACACTTTGTGATAAATTGAGGTTGTAAAATTGATAGGTGTGTAAACGCCCCATCGCCTTCCTCCACCCTTGAGGTGGACAGTTTTTCTCACTCAGTGCTACCGCCCCCTCAACAAGCCCCGAGAAAGCAGAGAAGTACCGGGTCGGTTGGGGGGGCCAAAGTCCCGGGAAAGTAAAGCGCGTTAAATGAAATTAGTCGGGTAAATGTGTGTGGAAACGCGACCTGTGATTTGCAAAGCCACAGGCATTGGAGTGGCGCCGGAAAAGGAGCTATTGTTACCGCCTGCTTCCTCGCTGCGAGCCGCCATTGTTGTCTGAATCCAAAAAGTCGCTTCTCTCATACGTCACATCGACGAAAATCCTGCCCGACGATCCTGATTGGCTCGTCCATTTTATGTGGTACTGAAATCTCTCCCAATGGCAGCGAGTCCAGATGGACGTGTGGAGCTCGATAGAACGGCATCCATCTGACGAGAGTCAGGTCGCTTCTCTTACTGGCTTCCATGTTTGCAGGCTGCTGCTCTTTTGCCAAAATAAAATACCAAATGCTGCGCTTTGTGTTGGGAACCCTGGGAACTCTCATAGGATTGGCTCAGGAACCAGGAAGTAAACACGGGCTACACACTGAACCTCTGGGTTTGAAAAGAGAAAAATGTGACTAAAGACATTGTTAATGGAGAGAACCGGTTGTTTATAGGGAATGTTACTTCCATCCTGGGTAACAAGTGAGAATGATTTAGGTTGATTTTATGGTAAATATCTTACTCACAGCTCCTTAAATTAATTATTTTTAAGCATTTTTATGTATTTCTGCTCCAACATGGCTGGCTGCACACCAATGCACAAGTCAGTGTCCATAACATGGATGAATACATTTGGTCTGAAAGAACCTTACTGGTCCGCTGGCACCATATTAAACCCCATGGATTAGGAATAGGATGTCGCTCAGATTCATTTGTGTGACGGCAGACGAGCAAATCCTTTTGTCAACATAGTGAACATCTTTCTCACGGCGTTTCTAATGACTGAGCTGTGTATTGTTCATCAGAGCCAGGTAACAATGATCTAAATGCCTCACAACTGCTCTAGTTTGTGTTTTAATAAACGTTTAATAAAATATCTAGACTGTATTTTTTTAGTGAGGACATTGGGTATTCTTGATATAGTTTGTTACAGAATATTATTTGCAGTGTTGTCTGTTTTCCTGGTAAGCGACGATCAGTGACGATCCATCTATGACTTATCCAGGCAGGACATGTCCGAATTTGAATGTGACAGAGCCATTCCCGCCGACATCCGCACCACCTTCATCGACTGAGGATTCTCTCCACGCCATCGTTGAGGCCAAGTCAACATTTTAAAGAGTCGTAGATTCAACGCGCTGATCGTTACCTTGTCTGATGAATTAAAGTCTTAAGTTACCATTGTTATTTGAACTCTTTGTCCATGTATTTCCTTAACCACCGTGTTGTGTCCATTCATATCACTTTTTTCTTAGTATTAACAGAGATGCAAGACTCCATCCATCAATTAATAACTACGATACATGAACAAAGTGAATAAACGAAAGCTGAAAGTAAAGCGCATTAACACTGAAAAACATTTAACAAATATGAGTGTGGAGAGGAGAGGCGAGCCGGTATGGCAAAACCCAAATGGCAAAAGTTACAGGCTACGGCAAGACCTGTAGAACATAAAAAAACGACAAGAGAAATGGCTGAAAAATGTGAATCCAAACGAAAACCGTAAAACCAAACGCCTCAAAATCTGTAACACAATCAAAACCAGCAAATAAATAAATTTAAAAAACGGCTTCAAACGGATTTAGGTTTTAGGAAAAACACAAAGAACATAAAAAAACCTTTTTATTAAGGGCAAGAATATCTAGTTAAGTATACAAATGTTAATTTAAAGTTGTGAACTTTGGGTTATATTTCTACATTAGCTACTGGGTGATGTGTGAACAATGTTCATTTTAAATCAGATTTTCAGAGCTATATCCAGTCAAAGTAACTTCTAATCTCTTTCCGGGATGTGCTTTTGTCACCTTTTTTTCAGGGTTTTATTACTTTTATTACTTCCACCTCCTGGGGGCTGTTTAGTATAAAACAAGTGTTACTTTTTTTTTATGTCCAGAATAAATATTTCAATGTTTGACTGCAGATTCTTGGAGCTAGACCCACATGTAAATACGCATTCTGGCATGTGAAGATAATTTTTTCAGATTTTTTTAATATTACCACATCTCCTAAATCCCTCCACTCTTCACTTGTCAGTTCCCCTTGGGATAAAGAGCATGTTTTTGAATTTAATTGATTTAAATGCACAATTTGGCCTAATAGATCAAGGCTCAGAAAAGAATCTTATAGAAACTAATCAGGTTAGCCAATATTTCAGTCCCACACAACCCCTGTAATCAACCAAGATCCCAGGCAGCGCCCGGGGAGCATTCTGGGTGTAAGGGTCTGGGTCTGTGGGATTCAAACCCAGAACCTTGCAGCTTCTCCAGTACGCAGACGCCCTGCTCTCCAACCACTAGGCCAGAACTCCCACAAAGTTTCTTTCACCATTTGGACCCCTGTTTGTCTTGGCTGCCCGTGGCTGAATAACAACTAATTGATCCATTAAATTAATTCTGGCTTCCCGTAAACAACCGGGGTAACGCTGACAGGTGACCAGCAGAGGGCAGCATAGACTACTTGAAGGCTGTGTGGTTACAACCAGAGGTGGGTAGAGTAGCCAAAAGTTGTACTCAAGTAAGAGTAGCACTACTTCAGCATATTTTTATTTAAGTAAAAAAATAAAAAAAATAAAATCAGCCAAGAAACTACTGAAGTACTGAGTGACTGATCATAACAATTTATGATTTAATATTTAAAAATATGTAATAAGACAGAAATATAAGGCTCTGTGTGAATCCTAGTATGTTAAAGACAAAAATAAATACTAAAGACACTAAAGACAAAATAAACACTTTTCTAAATAATGTTTCGGCATTAAACTTGAAAGCAATACTTACAGCAGTTAATGTATATAGTATGTTAGAACAGTGCAAAGTACTTCCAGTGACAATATCTACTGTTTACTGTATGTTCATCTGACCTCCAAATGGCTCAATGAGCTCAGCAGATAGAAAGTAACATTAAAATAACAAAGCTTGTGTACAAACAAGAGGTCTCACTTTAACATAAATCTTGGTTTTTGTCTCTCTGGTGCATTTTTGGTTAAAGCTAGTCTGTTTTTTACTCATGAAGTTACTCACAGTATACAGAGTAGCCAGAAATTTTAAAAGTAAAAAGTACAGTGCAGTAAAACTACTCCTATAAGTACAGTTTGTTCAAAAGGTTACCCAAGTAAATGTAACTAGTTACTACCCACCTCTGGTTATAACTGCTGTACAGCTACAGGCATAGCAGAATAACTGGTGATGGTCACCTGTCCAGGTATAGCCCGCCTTTTTCCTGCAGGCACTTATGACGGGTTCTGCCACCACCAAGAACCGGGCTGGAAAAAAAACGGGGATTGACCTTTATTACATCAATTTGTAT